>NW_024366849.1:2007-185543 GCF_014805655.1 Passer montanus | reverse complement strand
CCCCAGTGACCCCATGGCCCCACTGAAGCCCCCCCAATGTCCCCATGGCTCCCCGTGGACTCTTGGTGGGGTCACGCCCCTTCTCAGAACCCCACGAGTCCAAAACCCCCCTTCAGACCCCTTGTGGATCCACAGCCTCCCAGTGGCCCCACTGTCCCCCTCAGTGGACCCTTGTTCCCCCTCAGACCCCAAATGGCCCCACTGTCCCCCTCAGACCCCAAAGAGGATCCTTGTTCCCCTTTAGACCCCAAATGGCCCCACAATCCCCCTCAGACCCCAAAGAGGATCCTTGTTCCCCTTTAGACCCCAAATGGCCCCACAATCCCCCTCAGACCCCAAAGAGGATCCTCGTTCCCCTTTAGACCCCAAATGGCCCCACTGTCCCCCTCAGACCCCAAATGAGACTGACCTTCCCTCTCAGACCCCAAACATTTGCTGGATCTGCTAGCCTGGGGACATGCAGGTTCTGGGAACGGGGGAGATTTGGGGACATGGAAAGGAATTATGGGAATGGGAGAGTTTTGGGGAGATGGAAAGGGGTTATGGGAATGGGGGGATTTGGGGACATGGAAAGGGGTTCTGGGAATGGGAGAGTTTTGGGGACATGCAGGTTCTGGGAAAGGGGGAGA
The DNA here is from genome assembly GCF_014805655.1 of Passer montanus. NCBI lineage: Eukaryota > Metazoa > Chordata > Aves > Passeriformes > Passeridae > Passer > Passer montanus. The sequence goes on along the minus strand of NW_024366849.1, from coordinate 184,914 downwards.
TTTGGGGACATGGAAAGAGGTTATGGGCATGGGGAGTTTTGGGGAGATGGAAAGGGGTTCTGGGAATGGGGGAGTTTTGGGGATGTGCAAAGGGGTTATAGGAATGGGGGAGTTTTAGGAACATGCAGGTTCTGGAATGGGGGGTTTTAGGAACATGCAGGTTCTTGGAAAGGGGCAGTTTTGGGAACATGCCGATTCTGGGAATGGGAAAGTTTTGGGGATGCACAAAGGGGTTATAGGAAAGGGGAAGTTTTGGGAACATGCAGGTTCTGGGAATAGGGGAGTTTGGGGAACATGGAGATTCTGGGAATGGGAGAGTTTTGGGGATGTGCAAAGGAGTTATAGGAATGGGGGAGTTTTAGGAACATGAAGGTTCTGGGATGGGGGATTTGGGGGACATGGAAAGGGGTTATAGGAAAGGGGCAGTTTTGGGAACATGCAGGTTCTGGGAATGGGAGACTTTTGGGGACATGGACGGGGGTTATAGGAATGGGGGAGTTTTGAGGACATGGATAGGGGTTCTGGGAATGGGGGAGTTTTGGGGACATGGAAAGGGGTTATAGGAAAGGGGGAGTTTTGGGAACATGGATAGGGGTTCTGGGAATGGGGGAGATTTGGGGACATGGACGGGGGTTTTAGGAATGGGGGAGTTTTGGGGACATGCAGATTCTGGGAATGGGGGAGTTCTGGGAATAGGGGATTTTTGGGGACATGGAGGCTCTGGGAAAGGGGAAGTTCTGGGGATGCTGCGGTGGGTCCTGGGAAGTTCTGGGGACGTGGAGGTGGTTTATGGGGCGTTCTGGGGACATGGAGGTGGTTTATGGGGAGTTCTGGGGACATGGAGGTGGTTTATGGGGAGTTCTGGGGACGTGGAGGGGGTTTATGGGGAGTTGTGGGGACAGGAGGTGGTTTATGGGGAGTTCTGGGGACAGGAGGTGGTTTATGGGGAGTTCTGGGGACATGAGGTGGTTTATGGGCCGTTCAGGGGACAGGAGGTGGTTTATGGGCCGTTCTGGGGACAGGAGGTGGTTGATGGGCCGTTCTGGGGAGCCGGGCAGGCCGGGCTGACCGCGCCGTGCCGCGGCTCCCGCAGGATGAGGGAGCGGTGGCTGCAGGTGGCACTGCTGGCCGTGCCCCTCCTGGCCGTGTACCTGCACGTCCCGGCCCCGCAGCTCTCCCCGGCGCTGCGCTCCTGGAAATCCTCCGGCAGCTTCTTCACCTACAAGGACCTGAGCATCTTCTACAGAGGTGACACAGCCACCATCCCTCGTGGCCACAGGGACGGTCCTAAACCTGGGCCGGGGGTGACAAATCCCTCCTGGATTTTAATCCTGGGCCGGGGGTGACAAATCCCTCCTGGATTTTACCTGGGCCAGGGGGTGAGAAATCCCTCCTGGATTTTAAACCTGGGCTGGGGGTGACAAATCCCTCCTGGATTTTACCTGGGCCAGGGGGTGAGAAATCCCTCCTGGATTTTAAACCTGGGCTGGGGGTGACAAATCCCTCCTGGATTTTAAACCTGGGCCGGGGGTGACAAATCCCTCCTGGATTTTAAACCTGGGCTGGGGGTGACAAATCCCTCCTGGATTTTGCCATGTGGATCCACCAGGGATGGGTCAGAACTGGGGAAAGTCGGTAGTTGTTCCTTGGTGGGAAGGATCCCAAGATCCTCCAGTGGATGCCAACATGGAAAAGACACTGGAAACCCTTTCTGCAGCAGCACAGATGCTGCTGCTGGAATTAATTTGGGCTAATTAAATCCCTTTATCAATTGATTTAAAATCAATCGATTTGAAATTGGCTGGTGAGTTTCCGAAGGGAAGCTGTGGTGGGACCCAAACCCATCCTGGGTTTTGGGGAGCATGAGGAGAGGTGGATTCCCAGTGGGATGAGTGATTCCCATCCTAGAGGGGAGGAATTTTGGGAGGGGCTGACTCCGGGGTGTCCCGTTGTCCCCGCAGATTCCAGCGGCGCCGTGGGCAGCTCGGACGTCGTGGTGCTCCTGCACGGCTTCCCAACGTCCAGCCACGACTGGAGCAAGGTGAGGGGGCTGGAGCTGACAGCAAATCCCAGGATTTTCAGCTCCTGGGGATGAGCAGGCAGCACAGCAGGGCTGGGCCATGCTCCAGAGGAGAACTCCTGATTCCTGCTGGAGGAACCACCGTGCTCCAGGATGTCACCTTGTTCCTCTCCCAGCGTGACATCCAAGCTCCTTCCACATCCCACAGGAAAACAGCCACAACAATTCCTTGGCTTTTTTGGAGGATGGCGTGGCTGTTTGTTGGGGAATTTTGACCTGCTGCTGTTTCCTTGGAGCTGGAATGTTCTCTGGGGTGGTGGGGGGGAGCACGTCCATCCATGGCAGCTCATCCCTGCAGATGTTTCCATCCTCTGCTCCCACCGGATGCTTTTTCAATGCATTTCTCCTCTTCCCAGATCTGGGAAGGGCTGACCCAGCGCTTCCACCGGGTGATTGCCCTGGATTTCCTCGGATTTGGATTCAGTGACAAGCCTGTGAGTACCCTGGCATGAGGATTTTCATGGTTGCTTTCAAGCCAACACTCCAGAAAATTGGTTTTTGCCATCCAGGAGAAAAATTGTCTTTTCTGCTCCCATTTATCTCTGGGAAAGGGATAAGTCATTACAACAGTGCAAGGGATAGGGGAGGTTTGTGGTGGATGGGTTTGGTGGGACTCCAAAATGCACCTTGACCCCTCTGGAGCATGGACAGTGCTCCCATGGCCTTGTGGACACCACAGGACACCCCACGCGCTGGGTCCGCGCTCACAAGCTGCTCTTTCCACGTTCCATAGCTCCACATTCCTCCCTTGGGGCGTTTCTCCTGGGGTCTGCGGGGTCAGGCTCTCACTGGGACCCCTCTCCCCCTTTTGCAGAGGCCCCATGGCTACTCCATCTTCGAGCAGGCCACCATCGTGGAGGGGCTGCTGCGGCACCTCGGGCTGCGGCACCAGCGCATCAACCTGCTGTCCCACGACTACGGGGACACGGTGGCCCAGGAGCTGCTCCACAGGTGCCTGCCGCCCCTCCTGCCCTTGGCTGTCCCCACCAAGATGATTTCCAGCAGATGGGTGGGAGATGGGGTGCAGAATTCCCTTTTCCTTGTGCCTGAGGTGTCTTGGGGCGCATCCAAGGCTTCCACCCATCCAGTTCCCAAGGGAAATGGAGATGATCAATGACACAATTTGATGATCAATGACAGTTTGATGATTGATGACACAATCTGATGATCAATGACAAAATCTGATGATCACTGACACAGTATGATGATCGATTACACAATTTGATGATCGATGACACAGTTTGATGATCAATGACACAATTTGATGACAGATGACACAATTTGATGATCGATGACACAGTTTGATGATCAATGACAGTTTGATGATCGATGACACAATCTGATGACAGATGACACAATTTGATGATCGATGACACAGTATGATGATCAGTGACACAATTTGATGATCGATGACACCATTTGATGATCGATGACACAATCTGATGATCAATGACACAATTTGATGATCAATGACACAATTTGATGACAGATGACACAGTTTGATGATCAATGACACAGTTTGATGATCAATGACACAATGTGATGACAGATGACACAATTTGATGATCAATGACACAATTTGATGATCGATGACACAATCTGATGATCAATGACACAGTATGATGATCAATGACACAATTTGATGATCAATGACACAATTTGATGATCAATGAGACAGTTTGATGATCAATGACACAATTTGATGATCAATGACACAGTTTGATGACAGATGACACAATTTGATGATCGATGACACAGTTTGATGACAGATGACACAATTTGATGATCAATGACACAATTTGATGATCAATGACACAATTTGATGATCAATGACACAATTTGATGATCAATGACACAATGTGATGACAGATGACACAATTTGATGATCGATGACACAGTTTGATGACAGATGACACAATTTGATGATCAATGACACAACTTGAGCTCCTGCTCGGTCGTTTCTCGGAGCCTGGAGAGGTTTGGTTGTGTTTCACCCTCTTCCCTGCTGTCCCCAGGTATGAGCACAACAAAACTGGCAGCATCCTGATCAACAGCCTCTGCTTGTCCAACGGAGGTGAGGTTTGTCCAGGGTGGGATGGGATCCATGCGATGGGATCCAGGGGATGGGGATCCATGGGATGGGGTTCCATGGGATGGGATCCATGGGATGGGATCCAGGGGATGGGGTTCCATAGGATGGGGATCCAGGGGATGGGGATCCATGGGATGGGATCCAGGGGATGGGGATCCATGGGATGGGAACCCATCGGATCGAGTTCCACAGGATGGGGATCCATGGGATGGGGATCCATGGGATTGGTATCCACTGGATGGGGATCCATGGGATTTGGATCCATGGGATGGGGACCCATGGGATAGGGATCCATGGGATGGGGTTCTATGGAATGGGAACCCATGGGATGGAGTTCCATGGGATGGGGTTCCATGGGCAGGGGATCCATTGGATAGGAACCCATGGAATGAGAATGCATTTGATGGGGTTCCATGGAATAGGGATCCATGGAATTTGGATCCATGGGATGGGAACGCATGGGATAGGATCCATGGGATGAGGATCCATGGGATGGGGATTCACTGGATGGGGATCCACTGGATAGGGATCCATGGGATGGGATCCATGGAATGGGGATTCATGGGATGGGGATCCATGGGATGGAGTTCCATAGAATGGGAACCCATGGGAATGCAATGCATTGGATGGGGTTCCATGGGATAGGGATCCATGGGATTTGGATCCATGGGATAGGAACCCATAGGATGGGAACCCATACGATGGGAACCCATGGGATGGGGTTCCATGGAATGGGAAGCCATGGGATGGGATCCATGGGATTGGGATCCATGGGATGGGGACCTATGGGATGGGGACCTATGGGATGGGAACCCATAGGATTGGGATCCATGGGATGGGGATCCATGGGATTTGGATCTATGAGATAGGGTTCCATGGGATGGGAACCCATGGGAAGGGGATCCATGGGATAGGGTTCCATGGGATTGGTATCTGTGGGATGGGGATCCATGGGATGGATTGGTTTTCCCATCTCCATCACCCACATCCCAAGGATTGCAGTCAAGGTGCTGTTATTAAGCAGGGGCATGAATCCTGGGGCTCCCTGGGCCACTCTCATGGCACCATGAACAGGGACAACCTGGGAGATGTGCAGCAAACCCCTCCCAGCCTTACAGCTCCGTTCTCTGCTGCCCTTCCAGGGATTTTTCCCGAAACAAACCACCCCCGCTTCATCCAGCAGGTGAGTGCTCCCCTCTCCAGTCCTATGAATCCCAAAATGCCAAATGAACACCCCTTGGAGCGCTGCTGTCACACCCCATGGACACCTCCAGGCCTCATGGGAACAGCTCTCCATGGATTGATCCGTGTGTCCCATGCCGAGCTGTGCTCCCTCCTTTCTCCCTTCTTCCCAAGCTCCTCAAGGATGGGGGGCTGCTGTCCCCCCTCCTCCTGCGGCTGATGAACTTCTTCTTCTTCTCCGGAGGGTGAGTGGGGTCTGGGGGGTGCTGGGCACGATCCACAAGGATGTGAACCAGGTGGGAAAGGGGAAATGCAGGAATGAGAAGGAATTCTTGGCTGGGAGGGTGGGGAGAGCCTGGAATAGAATTCCCAGAGCAGCTGGGGCTGCCCCTGGATCCCTGGAAGTGTCCAAGGCCAGCTTGGAGCACCCTGGGAGAGTGGGAGTGAATGATCCTTCAATTCCCTTCCAACCCAAACCATTCCATGATTCCATAAATCAGGGGTTCGGCAGGAGCAGATTCCCTGGCAGTGCCCCTGGAGAGGTGGGACTCACATCTGGACCATTCCCTCTGCACACTGGCCAAGAACTTCAGTTTAAAAATAAACCAAACAACTTTTCCCTGGAATCCTGGATCCATGGAATGGGGATTCATGGGATGGGGATCCATGGGATGGAGTTCCATAGAATGGGAACCCATGGGAATGCAATGCATTGGATGGGGTTCCATGGGATAGGGATCCATGGGATTTGGATCCAGGGGATGGGAACGCATGGGATGGGGATCCATGGAATGGGAGCGCATGGGATGGGGATCCATGGGATGGAGATCCACGGGATGGGGTTCCATGGGATGGGGATCTATGGGATGTGATCCAGGGGATTGGTATCCATGGGATAGGAACCCATACGATGGGAACCCATACGATGGGAACCCATGGGATGGGGTTCCATGGAATGGGAAGCCATGGGATGGGATCCATGGGATTGGGATCCATGGGATGGGGACCTATGGGATGGGGACCTATGGGATGGGAACCCATAGGATTGGGATCCATGGGATGGGGATCCATGGGATTTGGATCCATGGGATGGGGACCCATGGGATAGGGATCCATGGGATGGGGTTCTATGGAATGGGAACCCATGGGATGGAGTTCCATGGGATGGAGTTCCATGGGCAGGGGATCCATTGGATAGGAACCCATGGAATGAGAATGCATTTGATGGGGTTCCATGGAATAGGGATCCATGGAATTTGGATCCATGGGATGGGAACGCATGGGATAGGATCCATGGGATGAGGTTCCATGGGATGGGGATCCACTGGATGGGGATCCATGGGATGGGAACGCATGGGATAGGATCCATGGAATGGGGATTCATGGGATGGGGATCCATGGGATGGAGTTCCATAGAATGGGAACCCATGGGAATGCAATGCATTGGATGGGGTTCCATGGGATAGGGATCCATGGGATTTGGATCCAGGGGATGGGAACGCATGGGATGGGGATCCATGGAATGGGAGCGCATGGGATGGGGATCCATGGGATGGAGATCCACGGGATGGGGTTCCATGGGATGGGGATCTATGGGATGTGATCCAGGGGATTGGTATCCATGGGATAGGAACCCATACGATGGGAACCCATACGATGGGAACCCATGGGATGGGGTTCCATGGAATGGGAACCCATGGGATGGGGATCCATGGGATTTGGATCTATGAGATAGGGTTCCATGGGATGGGAACCCATGGGAAGGGGATCCATGGGATAGGGTTCCATGGGATTGGTATCTGTGGGATGGGGATCCATGGGATGGATTGGTTTTCCCATCTCCATCACCCACATCCCAAGGACTGCAGTCAAGGTGCTGTTATTAAGCAGGGGCATGAATCCTGGGGCTCCCTGGGCCACTCTCATGGCACCATGAACAGGGACAACCTGGGAGATGTGCAGCAAAACCCTCCCAGCCTTACAGCTCCGTTCTCTGCTGCCCTTCCAGGGATTTTTCCCGAAACAAACCACCCCCGCTTCATCCAGCAGGTGAGTGCTCCCCTCTCCAGTCCTATGAATCCCAAAATGCCAAATGAACACCCCTTGGAGCGCTGCTGTCACACCCCATGGACACCTCCAGGCCTCATGGGAACAGCTCTCCATGGATTGATCCGTGTGTCCCATGCCGAGCTGTGCTCCCTCCTTTCTCCCTTCTTCCCAAGCTCCTCAAGGATGGGGGGCTGCTGTCCCCCCTCCTCCTGCGGCTGATGAACTTCTTCTTCTTCTCCGGAGGGTGAGTGGGGTCTGGGGGGTGCTGGGCACGATCCACAAGGATGTGAACCAGGTGGGAAAGGGGAAATGCAGGAATGAGAAGGAATTCTTGGCTGGGAGGGTGGGGAGAGCCTGGAATAGAATTCCCAGAGCAGCTGGGGCTGCCCCAGCATCCCTGGAAGTGTCCAAGGGCAGCTTGGAGCACCCTGGGAGAGTGGGAGTGAATGATCCTTCAATTCCCTTCCAACCCAAACCATTCCATGATTCCATAAATCAGGGGTTCGGCAGGAGCAGATTCCCTGGCAGTGCCCCTGGAGAGGTGGGACTCACATCTGGACCATTCCCTCTGCACACTGGCCAAGAACTTCAGTTTAAAAATAAACCAAACAACTTTTCCCTGGAATCCTCTTCTCCACAAGTGCTGGAATTACACATTTCAGAGGAAACAAAGCCCCTGCACAATCAATTTTTTTATATTTTTACCAGTGTTAAAAACCCATTTTTTCCCCAAAAAAGCCCTTTGAGGCCATCCAACACTTAGCCCAACTTATTTGGAGAACATCTCGGCACTTGGAGTTTTCATGTGGAAATGGGAAGTGCTGGAATTTTTTGCCCTCTAGTAGTTTTTGAGTGGTTCCCTGAGCGAGCTGCTGCCATGTCTCCCCAAATTCCCTGTTTTTGCAGGCTCAGGGCAGTTTTTGGGCCCTACACTCAGCCCTCGCAGGCGGAATTCTGGGATATGTGGACGGCAGTGCGCAATAACGACGGGAATCTCGTCATGGACAGGTACCTCGGCGTGAATTCCTGCATGTCACAGCTGCTCTGAGCTTCCAGAGCTCAGCCAGCCTCTCCAGAACTTCCAGCTGCTCATTTTGGAGTCTGGGACCACCATTACATCCCAAAAAAGAGCCTGGGAAGAGCGGGGTGGAGTTGGGATTCTCTGGGATGATGCAAGGTTGGAGCTGGATCTGAGATGTGGATTTTTTTTCCTTTGGAAGTCAAGGGTTTGGATTTTGGTGGGGGTTTGGAGCTCAGTCTGTGGCAGGTATTTGAGCAGACCCAGGAAAGATTTACCTCTGGATTTGAACCTTCAGGGCCATTCCCAGAAGTCCCAATCCCGAATCTTCAGCTTGGCAATTTTGGAAGGACGTGTTTCTTGCAGTTTGTGGCTCTCGGAAAGCTCTTGTGCTGGTGGTTGAGTTCAGCTCCTCATCCTCCCTTCCCCCAGTGGGAGAACAGAGTCCCTGAGGCCAGGGATGATGGTGTGGTGCTGGATTCCCACAGGAGATGCAGATCCCACCTGGATTTCATGTGGCCACAGCCCCAGGAGCAAATTCCAGCCTGGGCAGCATCTACTGCCTAACAAAAACTTTTCCTTCAGTATTTTGCAGTACATAAACCAGAGGAAGAAGCACAGAGAGCGCTGGGTTGGGGCTTTGATGTCTACCTCAGTCCCACGTGAGTAGGAATCCATCCCTTTACTGCTTGGGATTTTTGGGAATTGCCCCCCCTCACTTCCAGGCTCCTTTCCACTCATCGGCCTCTCGTTATCCTGAGCTCAAATCCAGTTTGGCAGCAGAGATAACATTCCCTGGTTCACAGCTGGTTCTCCAAGTGCTGCTCCAGGGAAGTTGAGGAGCTTTTTATCCAAAAAGTTTGAACCAGGGAAAAATTTGGGGGTTGGAGGCTGGATTGACCCCAGGGCAGCCCAGCAAAAGCCCAGCCAGAGCTGTTTTGTTCAGTGCTCGACTGGAAGCTTCCCAAGCTTTGTGTGAGGAGGGAACACTCCTGAAGGTCTCCTTGGGGATGTTCTAATTAATGAATCCATTCATTTATGGCTATAAAAGCTCTGTGTGTGCTTCCCTTGCAGTGCATCTCATCTACGGGCCCCTGGACCCCGTGAATCCACACCCAGAGTTCCTCCAGCTTTACAAGTAAGACAAAAAAAGGGAATGTGCAGCTGGGGCTTCATTCCAAGGGATATTTTTCCTGGCTATTCCTCCAATTCCATCCTCAAGGAGAGTGTTTTTAATTCCCACTGGCACCTGCACAGCCAGGTGGTTCAGTCAGAGCAGTTTGGAAATTGGTTCTGCATTTTCAGTCATGAAAATGAAAATTTTCAGTCATGACCCATTTCAAAACCACACAGGGATGTTTCCTGAGGAAGTCTCCTCCTCCAAACTAACCTGAAGGAAATGCAGCACTTGGATGGGGTCAGATGGAGCTGCTCCAGGCTTTTTTTATCCCAAAAATGGGCACAATCCTGGCTGAGTGTGCAGCAGTTCCTGTGCTTGAGCCTTGCTGTGTTTTCCCACCAGGAAGGTGCTGCCCATGTCCACAGTGTCTGTTCTGGATGAGCACATCAGCCACTATCCCCAGCTGGAGGATCCCCTGGGATTTCTGAATGCCTACCTGAACTTCATCAACTCCTTCTGAGCTGCTGCAGCTCAGTTCTCACTCTTGGCCCAGAGTCAGGCTTTGGGGGCAGGAAAAAAATATTGATTTTCTCTCCCAAATCCAACACTGTGCTCACACCCTCATCCTGGGCTGCCAAACTGAGTTAAATCCTTGGAGAGCTGGAAAAATGAGGGGGAAAGCAGGATTCTGACAGCTCTTCCAGCCCTGCACTCTCCTTCTTGTCCAGCTGAACTCAGCAGAGGTTTAAATTAACATGAAATCAGAATTTCTAACTTCCCTCATCGCCCTGGCTTGGGAAGAAACAACCACTTCATCAGCAGGGAGAGGCAGAAGTTCCCTCACAAAATCCCTCCATCCCCCTCCCTCCCCAGTTTTCCATATGGGATTTTTCCCAGTCTGAGCCCAGGAAAAGGCTGCCCTGAGGTTTGGTTATTATATTACCTGACATAAAGCTCAGAGAACTGAATCTGCCTCAAGAGATGGAGTTTAATCTCTCTCTGTACATTGATTTTTCTGTGTGGAAGAAGAGACAGTCACAAAAATACTGCAAATGTGGAGGTTTGGGGTGGTTTTCAGCTGCTGATGTTGGGAATTTAATAGCATCCCTTTAGGAATAAGGGGGTTTTGCTTAATAAACAGCCATTATGGGATATTTTTTCTGTACAGGAGCAGACAGAATTAGAACAAAAAAAATCTATTTTATTAACAGCAATTCATATGAATTCCACCACTTGAACCAGTGTTTATTTTCTGTTAATAAAAAGCAATTTTGACAAAAATCTGATTCAGTTTTCTCCCATCTTTTACCTCCCCTGGTTGAGATGCCACAAGTTAGGCAGGAGTGGTGTGACAACGAGGGAAGGGACGTGGCCATGGCTCAGTACCAGCCAGCCACTAAAGGACATCATAGAAAAGATTTCCCAAACTGAGGAATAAAACTGCCATGCAGAAGGACAGCCAGGAAAAGGGGGCAGCTGCAGGAGCTGCACTGCTGGGAGCCTCAGCCCACGGAAGCCAGGATGACATCGACGGACGCCTCGTCCTTGCTCCTGACTGTCACCTGCATGGTCACACCGTCCCCAAGCGCCAGCCTGGACCTGAGCAGCACGTCACAGCCACCTCTGTACACACCTGGCACACAGCAGCAGGGAGAGGGCACTCAGAGAGGCTCAGGGGTCCAGGCAGGCTCTGCTCGTGGCTCACACCCCATGGAAAGCTGGGACAGGCCCTGGGGGTGCTGGTGACAAGGGTTGGACATCCCCAGGTGGGCAAGAGGCCAATGGCACCTGGGCTGTGCCAGCCCCCGCGTGGGCACGGCCTCAGGGCAGGGACTGCCACAGAATGACAGGATGATGTTCCCTGAGGGACAGCCTGGAATCCTGGGGACAGCTGTGGGCAGGAGAGACCTGGAGGGGCTGGAGCAGGTCCAGGGAATGGAGCTGGGAAGGGTCTGGAGAGGCTGAGGGAGCTGGGAAGGGGCTGGAGAAGCAGGAAAAGCTGAGGGAGCTGGGCAGGGTCTGGAGAAGCAGGAGGTGCTGAGGGAGCTGGGAAGGGTCTGGAGAAGCAGGAGGGGCTGAGGGAGCTGGGCAGGGGCTGAGCCTGGAGCAAAGGAGGCTCAGGGGCCCTGGTGGCTCTGCACAAGTCCCTGGCAGGAGGGGACAGCCGGGGGGGTCGGGCTGTGCTCCAGGGAACAGGGACAGGAGAGAGGGAACGGCCTCAGGCTGGGCCAGGGCAGCTCGGGGGGGATTTTGGGGAAATTCCTCCTGGAAAGGGGTTGTCCAGCCCTGGCACAGCTGCCCAGGGCAGTGGGGAATCCCCATCCCTGCAGGGATTTAAAATCCATGTGGATGTGGCACACGGGGACAGGGGCAGTGGTGGCCCTGGCCGTGCTGGGAATGGTTGGACCCAACCTCTGCACAAGTCCCTGGCAGGAGGGGACAGCCGGGGGGGTCGGGCTGTGCTCCAGGGAACAGGGACAGGAGAGAGGGAACGGCCTCAGGCTGGGCCAGGGCAGCTCGGGGGGGATTTTGGGGAAATTCCTCCTGGAAAGGGGTTGTCCAGCCCTGGCACAGCTGCCCAGGGCAGTGGGGAATCCCCATCCCTGCAGGGATTTAAAACCCATGTGGATGTGGCACATGGGGACAGGGGCAGTGGTGGCCCTGGCAGTGCTGGGAATGGTTGGACCCAATGACCTCAGAGGGCTTTTCCCACCTAAACCATCCCATGATTCCAGGAGAAGCTGTGGGTGCTGCAGGGCAACTCAGGATGTGTCTTCAGCAACAGGAACTTGAGAACAAGACCCTCCCAGACCCTTCTGAGACAAGCTCAGGCTTTTAAGGGATTTCATTCTGTCTGCTCTGGAAGCTCCCCAGTCAGAGATTCTCCACCATTCCCACAGGTGGAATTCCCCCATTCCAAAAGCTTGGCCTGAGCACACCCAAGACAGAGATCTCCAAGTTAGAACCAACTGGGTCACTTCAGAGAAAAAAAACTCTTTCTACAGAGAAAAAAAAATCCCAAAATAACAGCAGGATCTCCTAAACCATTTCCCTTCATTTAGAAAAATCCTTGGGGACATGGAAACATGAAATTCAGCAGCAGGAACACTTACCAGCCAAGTAGAGGGTGTGAGAATTTTTGTTTTCTGGCACTTTATCTGACCTCTCACAGGGCTGCATGCCCAGGAACTTGATGATGTTATTGACAGCTTCTGCATTCAGAGAGTGAAGAAGAAAATCACTCCAGGTAATTATTTATTACACTAAATCAAACCCCATTGAGGCAGGTGGGTGATCAATAAATGAGGGATTGTCTCACCATCCAGGGTTTTGATGGAGCTGAGTGCAAAGGTTTCTTCTTTCTCAAAGTCATCTCCCACCTCTTCCCAGGCAGCAGCAAAGTTGGGCTTCAGAACCTTCTGGAGATGATCAGCCACTGTCACCTCCAAGTCTTCCAGCTGGGAGGAAAAAAAGGGAAATTTTCAGGCCAGTTGTGAAAATAATGCTCACCTTGGAAAGGGAAAAAGAGCCCACAGCATTTTGCCAAGACAATGCCTGGTTTTAATTCCAGGAGATATATAATGATAGCTTCTAAAAAGAGGGGAAATAGTATTTATGATGAATAAATAAATAGTATTTCTTTATTTATCTGTAATCCTTAAAAATATTTACACAAAACATCTGTGAGACTAAAGAGAGCAGGAAATGAGGCCATCACTTGATGGGTCAAAGCCCTGTGCAGCTCTCCTGGAGCCCCTGGAATGTGCTGGAAGCTCTCCCTGGAGCCTTCCCTTCTCCAGGGAACATTCCCAGCTCTCCCAGCCTGACATTGGATCCATCTCCTCTCCAGGACATTCATGGACCCAGGGGCTTCACTGGGAATCTCAGGAAACCATGAAGGGTCTCCCTTCCCTTTTCCTCTCTTTTCCATCGCCATTTTCCATAAAAATCCCTGGGGATGGATTCTGAGTGTCCCAAATCCCAGAATCCCAGAGCAGTTTGGGTGGGAAGGGACCTCAGAGCTCATTCCAGGGACACCTCCCCTGTCCCAGGCTGCTCCAACCCTTCCTTGGGCACTGCAGGGATCAGGGGCAGCCCCAGCTGCTCTGGCAATTCCAGCCCAGCCAGCAATTCCTCATGGCCAAGATCCCATCCATGGCTGCCCTCTGGCACTGGCAGCCATTCCCTGGCTCCTGTCCCTTGTCCCCAGTCCCTCTGCAGCTCTCCTGGAGCCCCTGCAATGTGCTGGAAGCTCTCCCTGGAGCCTTCTCCTCTCCAGGTGAGCACCCCCAGCTCTCTCCAGAAGGAACCTTTATTTCCTCCAATACTTCCTGAAATCCAACTGTATCCTATCACTAATTAACAAAAATCCAAATGTTTGGGGTGGAAAGATGGCAGCACAATTCTGAAAATAAACAATGGGAGTTATTTCTTCTTTCCCTCTTCTCTGTCCCCACTAATTCAATTCCACAGTGCACTAAAACTTTGACAGAAACGAACTTTTAGGGAAGGATCTAAAAATGACATTTTTACAGCATTTTGCTGTTTCAGGCACATTGCTTGGCTTCAGAATTGAGAGCAAACTTGACCCAATGGTCACATTTATCCCAAATAGAATGGGGGGAACAGGGAGCAGAGGCTGGACTCACCACGTACTCATCCTCATAGCCATCCTCCTCTGGCACCCCCGTGCTGGGGTCGCAGTCCCGCACCGTGAACCTCATGGTGCAGCTGAAGGTACAAGCAACTGGCAAGAGACACAAAATCCTGAGATCTGGGCAAGATTCCTCTGCTGGAACCTTCTCTTCCCAAAAAACCAGACTGCAGTTTTGCCCCAGAAATACAGATGTGGCCAGGACAGAGTGCTTTAATGTCATTTTTTCCTTTGATTTTAAAATAAAGGCCAAAGGAGGAGCTCAGGAGAGTCCCAGGGGTAACAAATGATTCCAAATGCTGCCATGAAATCCAGCAGCAGGCACCAGGAAAAATCCCATGAGGATTTCTGACAAATGGAATATCATCCAAACCCACAGTATAGCAAACTCAGATTATTTTTAATCTTCCCTGGTATTAAAATAACTTAAAAATCCACTCCACTGATAAGTCACATTAAATAACTGCAAACCCAGTGGTGCTTAAGTGAGAATAAGAAAAGAAAGGGAAGTTTTACATCCAAGAAAAAATTTATTCCTATATTTTGTAGTAGTTTCTGATTCTCTAAAGAGAGGAAAAAATTAATTAGTCCATTAAATAAAGCCTCAAACGAGGAATATTTCTATTCTACCTGCATTTTCCTTTTACTGGTTCTGTTCTTGAACACTACCAAACATCAAAGGTTTTAATTGTGTTCCTTCCATTGATTCCAGGCCATAAATCCAAGTTTCCATTACCTGTGTGCTCTGCAATCCTCTTTTACATCCCATTTTTAATCCTCTAACACCACTGATTATTTATAAAAATCATTTTGCTAAATGATTATTTATAAAAATCATTCTGCTAAATGATTATTTATAAAAAACATTTTGCTAAGAAGCAGCACTTGAGACAGTGATGGTTTTCCATGGGAGGTAGGTATGGAAGTGATGTAAAAGATTTTGTGTAACAGAGTTTGTGGAACTTCTGGAAAGTTGTACACGTAAAAAAAACATTATAAAATTTTATTCTAATTCTTATTAGTCTTTTAGTTATGTTAATAAATTTTTCTTGATACCCTTTTAAAGTTTTAAACCTACTTCACCTATCTCACTACAAAAAATAAATTCATTAATAATGAATTATAAAAACAAAACGTTTTTATAACCACCCCTCATCCTTGTTTTGGAAAAGATGGAGCAAAATCAAAATCAGGCAATGAAAGCCCAGGTCACACTCCTGGCTCCATTTCCCAGACCATGCTTCCCAGATTTAGATTATTTAGGATTCCCAGAGCAGCTGTGGCTGCCCCAAAACCCACCACATTCTTTAATACATTAAACCAAAAATAAATTTTATAATTAACAAAATCTCAAGTTAACAAACCAAAACCACTACACAAAATTAGTATTTCCATTCAATTCAAACTAAAACCACCACCCACACACAGAGAAAAGAAAAATCCAAGGATCTCAGGATGAGCAAAACCCCACACCCCCAGCTCCTGGCATCCCCCCAACCTTCACTGGAGGGATTTGTGGGGCACAGCTCACCTGCAGTGGGGTCATCCTGGGGGATGCTGACCAGGGTGTAGCACATGCCAGGCTGGTTGTAGGCCAGGCTGGCAGCTGGGATGCAGCAGATCACATCATAACCATCCGAGGGCTCCATCTGCACTGTCACCCCCTCCAGGAGCTGATCGTTCAGGGTGTTTGTGCAGTCAAACTGCAGCAGCAGACACGAAAAAGGATTTGCAAACACTTCCTCACCTGCTTTTTCCCTCCCCACCAAATCAGCTAAAATCCTCCAGGGCGTGCAGCAGATTTTATTTGGATCAGTTCTGCCAGATCCTGCTGGGAGAAGGGAGAAGGGGGTGGGTGCTCTCACCTGGAAAACGATGTGGGCAGGGAACACGTGCTTGATGCAGCGAACAAAATATTCTGTCTCTGCTTCTGTGAGCTGCACTGCCTCTGAGGATTTGAACAGGGGACCCAGGCCCTTGAACTCTGGGATGGCTGCCAGTTGTTCTGTGCAGGAAGGAAAAGAAAATCAGCAGGGACAGGCTCTGATCCTACACTTCAAGAGAATCCCAGGATGGTTTGGGTTGGAAGGGACATGTAGGATTATCCAGTTCCACCCCCTGGACACCTCCCCTCTCCCAGGCTGCTCCAATCCTTCCTTGGGCACTGCAGGGATCAGGGGCAGCCCCAGCTGCTCTGGCAATTCCAGCCCAGCCAGCAATTCCTCCTTCCCAAAATCCCACCCCAATCTCCCTTGCCAGGGAATTCCCTCCATTCCCAGCTCTCCCAGCCTGGGATTGGATCCATCCCCACCCCCAACTCTGACCCAGGGGTTTCACTGGGAATCTCAGGGCTCCAGGAAGGGTCTCCCTTCCCTTTTCCATCCCCAACTTCCATAAAAATCCCTCGGGATGGATTCTGAGCATCCCAAATCCCAGAATCCCAGAATGGTTTGGGTGGGAAGGGACCTTCAATCCCATCCCATCCCAACCCCACCATCCCAGGCTGCTCCAGCCCCAGTGTCCAGCCTGGCCCTGGGCACTGCAGGGATCAGGGGCAGCCCCAGCTGCTCTGGCAATTCCAGCCCAGCCAGCAATTCCTCATGGCCAACATCCCATCCATGGCAGTGGGAGCCATTCCCTGTGTCCTGTCCCTCCTGGCCCTGTCCCCAGTCCCTCTGCAGCTCTGGACAGCCACAGGTCTCTCCTACCTTGAAAGATATCCTGGCGTGAAGGAGCCACTTTCTCAGGTTTGCTGGTCACCAGGGCAATCTCTGTGGAGGAAAAAAGCAAAGCCTTTGTGCTCTGTCTCAACTAAACCATGCAGGAGGTTTAAATGCCATTAAATCTCCATTAAACATCCTTATATTATCTTCCTTATATTTATTACATTCCCTGTGTGTTTCCTACATTCTGCTGCAAACCACTGCCAGCCTGGCTCCTCTCACACACTGAATTTTTTATTTTTAGTGTGGAAATACTGGATTGAAAGTAGAAAACAAATAGAGGAAATAAACCACACCTTAGCCCTGAAAAGCCAGGAAAAAAAAAAAAAAGGAGGAAAGAGCAGAAATAAAAGAATCCCAAAGTTGGTTGTGCTGAGTGAAGATGCTCAAGAATTATACAAGGACAGGGAAGAAAGCCAGAGAAGTGACTGAGAGCTCCTGGAAAGGCCTTCCCCAAAGGCTGTGAGCCAATAAATGCTGATGAGGCCCAGATTAGTCCCTGCTAATGAGATCCCCAGCCCTGCCTCAGCCCTTGCCATCCCTGGGGGTGTTACCTGCTTTCTGCTCCAAGATGGGGGCTGTGGCCAGGGGAACAGTTCTCATGTCAAAGGGCTTCTCTGAGGGCTCCAGCGTGTACTGGTGCAGGGCCTTCTCCATGCCAGGCACAGACACTGTCAGCCCTGCACAGGAGAAAGGCACAACAATTTGGTTTTGGGAGCTGGGACTGCCCCAGGCACTGCTGATCCACAGGAAACACACCAAAAACATCAGAAAAAAAGCTGCTCTGAAGATGACACAAAGTTGCCAAGTCTAAACAGTTCACTCCCAAGAATTTTGCAGGGATTAATTAAACCCTCTGCTCACGTGAAGTTTCAATCACAGACATAAAATGTTTTTATAACCACCCTTCATCCTTGTTTTGGATTGGAAAAGATGGTGCAAAAATTAGGAAATGAAAGCCCAGGTCACACTCCTGGCTCCATTTCCCAGATTTAGATTTAGATTTAGCTCTGGGGCTGGAGCCCCTCAGCTCCCAGGGATCCAGGCTGGGAGAGCTGGGAATGTCCCCCTGGAGAAGGGAAGGGTGCAGGGAGAGCTTCCAGCACATTCCAGGCCTGCAGGGGCTCCAGGAGAGCTGCAGAGGGACTGGGGACAAGGGACAGGAGCCAGGGAATGGCTGCCAGTGCCAGAGGGCAGCCATGGATGGGATGTTGGCCATGAGGAATTGCTGGCTGGGCTGGAATTGCCAGAGCAGCTGTGGCTGCCCCTGCATCCCTGGTTTAAATTTCTAAATCTTCCATTCTCACCACAAACACTTGGCAGGGAGGTGCCAAGGCCAGAAAAAAAAAGTGAATTAAGAGCTCAGAGAGGTCTCCTTTCTGCCACTGACCATTAAAAATGTAGGCAGCATTGAGGGCCAGCTGTCTCTGCTGCAGGACGTTCAGGTAGAAGGTGGCCCTGTCCCTGACTTCGTCGTCGCTGTCCATCATGCACCTGTTTGGGGACAAGGGGACAAGGTCAGCCAGCCAGGGACACCAGGGAGCTGAGCTAAAAGTGGCACTGACAGAACTCTGGCACTGCAGTGACAGCCAGAGCTCCCTGCAGGGATTCTCAAACCCAAAATGGGTTTGTACAACACAGGGGTTGGTTTAATTTCAATTAAAGCATGAACACCACGTGTCCTAAGGAGAAACATGAGCCTGTGACATGGGAACAGCAATTCTGGAAACACAAATGTTATTTCTCAGTGACCTGGATAGGAATTTTCTTGCCACAAGGGGTGTTAGAAATGCTCACGTGCAGAAAAGCTCTGAAGGGAGAGGGTGACTTTTTATATGGGCACATATTGACAGGACAAGGGGGAATTTCAAACTACAAGAGATTTAGGTGAGCAAGAAATTCAAAACTAAAAGAGATTTAGGTGAGCAAGAAATTCAAAACTGAAAGAGATTTAGGTTGAGCAAAAAATTCAAAACTGAAAGAGATTTAGGTGAGAAAAAAATTCAAAATTAAAAGAGATTTAGGTTGAGCAAGAGATTCAAAACTGAAAGAGATTTACGTGAGCAGGAAATTCAAAACCAAAAGAGATTCAGGTGAGCAAGAAATTCAAAACTAAAAGAGATATAGGTTGAGCAAAAAATTCAAAACTAAAAGAGATTTAGGTGAGAAAAAAATTCAAAATTAAAAGAGATTTAGGTAGAGCAAAAAATTCAAAACTAAAAGAGATTTAGGTAAGCAAGAAATTCAAAATTAAAAAAGATTTAGGTAGAGCAAAAAATTCAAAACTAAGATTTAGGTTGAGCAAAAAATTCAAAACTGAAATAGATTTAGGTGAGCAAGAAATTCAAAACTAAAAGAGATTTAGATTGATCAAAAAATTCAAAACTAAAAGATTTAGGCGAGGAAGAAATTCAAGACTAAAAGAGATTTAGATGAGCACGAAATTCAAAACTGAAAGAGATTTAGGTGAGCAAGAAATTCCTGTCTGTGAGGATGGGGAGGCCTTGGCAGCTGTGGCTACCCCTGGAGCCCCAGGAAAAGATCCAAGGCCAGGCTGGAAGGGGCCTGGAGCAGCCTGGCACAGTGGAAGGAGCCCTGCCACGGCAGGGGTGGCGCTGGATGAGTTTTAAGCTCTTCTAACCCAAAGCAGTTAATGACTCTGTGATTCATTACCCCCTGAGCAATGTCCTCACACCAAATTACCCTCACATGGCTCATCCCACCCTTCACTTCCACGGGATCCTCCCCTCCATCTCCCTTCCTCCAGCAGTGCTCTGCCCCTCCAGCCAGGCAGGCAAGGTGGCAGAGGCGTTTCCCAGTGCCCAGCTGGCAGTGCCAGCCTGCTGTGACCTGGCTGGCAGTGCCACCAGTGCCCCCCCAGGCCCAGGCAGCCCCGCTCACCTCTGCAGCAGCACCAGGATGCTGGGGAGCAGGTTCTCATTCTGTGCCCCAAACTTTGCCAAGGCGCTGACGGCAGCTGCAGAGACAACAGGGAGCTGTCAGAGGAGCCCAACACATTTAAAAGTTCTGAATTTCCAGTTTACACAGCTCTTCACCCCCACACCATAAACCTCTCAGTGATATGGACACTCAGCTATTCCTGCATTTCCTCAGGAAAATGGTTCTGGGATCAAGAGCAGCTCTGAAAAGCACCTGGGGGAGAGGCTGCTTGAATCTGAAACCCCCCTGAAGGTTTTCTCCCAAATTTACCCTAAACCAGGACACCTCCTTACCACAATTATGTCAAATTTCATTTCTAGGTTGAGAAAAAGGTGTGATAATTTATCTTGGATGGAATTTGAGATGGGATTTTTGAGTTGTTTTTGATTATGTGGGTTTTAAAAAAATTTTTATATAGGTAGGAAGGGTGAATTTGATTTACATTGTTACAGTATGGTTTAGAAGGCTATAAGAATTATAAAATAGCTATAAGAATTTTAAAGGATTTATTGACTAATAAAACACTGTTAATAAGGATATTTATATTTTTGACTTAACCTTTAAGTATTTTATAGATTTATGTTCTAGTGAATAAGCTTTTCTAGTTAATTATGTTGACACACAAACAGTACAGCATTCTAAACTCTTTATCTCTATAACTACTTTTATTTTTTCTGTATCTTAAACTTTAAAACTCTAAACTTCACTTAGTTTAACATGTCTCTGCTCTAAACTATAAATCCACATTAAGCTTTTAGAACTTAAATTTGGAACTTTTTTCTAAGGTGTCAAATCAAATCTTGTGTTTAATTCTAAGCTTTGGCTTACATGCCAAAACTTCTGAGAGTTCTTTGTATTTTGGACTCTATCAAAAAGACAAGGAGGCAGAAGTGCAGGCCTGGAGCTGCCCTCACCAGCCCTCACAGCCTTGTTCCCCTCTCTCAAAGGGGTTTTTGAGAAACCCCTTGGGAGGCTTTCTCCCAGATTCACCTTACACCAAGACACTTTACTAAAATTATCTGGAATTTCCTTTCCAGGCTGAGGAAAAGCAATGAGACAGAATGTCAAGCCTGGAATTCTCACAGCCTCATTCTCCAGCACCACCCTGGGCCCCGCCTTTGCCAGCAGGTGCAGGATCTTGGTGGCCAGCATGGTGTAGCACCACTTCAATCTGATTTCTAGAGAAACCCCTTTGAAGGTTTGCTCCCAAATTTGCCCTAAACTAGGACACCACCTTCCTGAAATCCTCAAATTTGATTTCCAGGTTAAGGAAAAGGCAAGGAGGCAGAAGTGCAGGGCTGGAGCTGCACTCACCAGCCCTCACAGCCTCGTTCTCCAGCACCACCCTGTTGAAGATGAAGCGGATGTACTTGGAGGGGCAGGGGGTCCTGGGCCCCTCCTTGCCCAGCAGGTGCAGGATCTTGGTGGCCAGCACGGTGTGGGACTGCTTGAATTTGCTTTCTAGAGAAACCCCTTTGAAGGTTTTCTCCCAAATTTAGCCTAAACCAAGACACCTTCAGTGCCGCAACCTTGCTCCAATTATCTGGAATTTCATTTCCAGATTGTCTCTGCTCTAAACTATAAATCCACATTAAGCTTTTAGAACTTAAATTTGGAACTTTTTTCTAAGGTGTCAAATCAAATCTTGTGTTTAATTCTAAGCTTTGGCTTACATGCCAAAACTTCTGAGAGTTCTTTGTATTTTGGATTCTAACAAAAAAGCAAGGAGCCAGAAGTGCAGGGCTGGAGCTGCCCTCACCAGCCCTCACAGCCTTGTTCCCCTCTCTCAAAGGGGTTTTTGAGAAACCCCTTGGGAGGTTTTCTCCCAGATTCACCTTACACCAAGACACCTTATTAAAATTATCTCAAATTTCATTTCCAGACTGAGGAAAAAGCAAGGAGTCAGAATTGCAGGCCTGGAATTCTCACAGCCCTCACATTCTCCAGCAGCACCCTGAGGCCATGGGGCCCTCCTTGGCCAGCAGGTGCAGAGGAAAAGGCAAGGAGGCAGAAGTGCAGGGCTGGAGCTGCACTCACCAGCCCTCACAGCCTCGTTCCCCTCTCTCAAAGGGGTTTTTGAGAAACCCCTTGGGAGGCTTTCTCCCAGATTTACCCTAAAACAAGGCACCTTGCTAAAATTATCTCAAATTTCATTTCCAGGCTGAGGAAAAGGCAAGGAGGCAGAAGTGCAGGGCTGGAGCTGCACTCACCAGCCCTCACAGCCTCGTTCTCCAGCACCACCCTGTTGAAGATGAAGCGGATGTACTTGGAGGGGCAGGGGGTCCTGGGCCCCTCCTTGCCCAGCAGGTGCAGGATCTTGGTGGCCAGCACGGTGTGCTCGCAGTCCTCGATGAACTCGCACAGGTGAGCCAGCCCTGCCTCCTTGCTCTCGGGGTTCTCCTCGATGATGCTGATGATGCAATCCACAATGGCTCTCTTGTACTCAAAGCCACCCTGGCAAAGGGAAATCAGGGACAGTGAGGCTTGGGTTGGAGCCATGCTCAGCTCCTTCATGCTTCACTGAGTGCTTCCCATGGAGAAAATAATCATTTGTACAAATTGGGGGGAAAAGTGAACTGGATGACCTCACAGGACATTCCCAGCCCTATGAGTGTCCTCAGCTTTTATATTTTTCAAATCCTGTACTGCTTTAGGGGTATAACTCTGAATTCCATATATAGTGTTAGTTACTGTCCGTCCATCCTGGGTGTAGCCTGGCTGGGCTCTTGCACTGCCCAAGGTGCATCCTTTGAAGGCCTTTAATCAATCCCTGTTTTATTGCTTTAACACTGCCCAGCCTCTGCTCTAGGCAGCTTCTCAAGGCACCAGGTGTATCTATTGAAGGCCTTCAATAAATCCCCACTTGACTCTCTCAACCCCTCTGTTCTAGGCAGCCTCTCAAGGCATCAGCTGTACCTGCTGAAGGCCTTGAATAAATCCCCACTTGACTCTCTCAACCCCTCTGTTCTAGGCAGCCTCTCAAGGCATCAGCTGTACCTGCTGAAGGCCTTGAATAAATCCCCACTTGACTCTCTCAACCCCTCTGTTCTAGGCAGCCTCTCAAGGCATCAGCTGTACCTGCTGAAGGCCTTGAATAAATCCCCACTTGACTCTCTCAACCCCTCTGTTCTAGGCAGCCTCTCAAGGCATCAGCTGTACCTGCTGAAGGCCTTGAATAAATCCCCACTTGACTCTCTCAATCCCTCTGTTCTAGACAGTTTCTCAAGGCACTAGGTATATCCTTTGAAGACCTTTAATAAATCCCTGTTTTATTCCTTTAAAACTGCCCAGCCTCTGTTCTAGACAGCTTCTCACGGCACCAGGTGTATCCTTTGAGGCCTTCAATAAATCCCCACCTGACTCTCTCAACCCCTCTGTTCTAGGGAGCCTCTCAAGGCATCCCCAATTCCTGAGCATTTCACACAGGTCTGACCCACCAGGAGCTGCCATCTCTCAGCCCCATCTCCCGTGCACCCACTGAGATAAGAGACCCTTCCCATCAGCAAGCAGGTCCAAATGTGCCAAAAACCCCTCCCCAGAGCAAGTGTGACACGTACATCATCCCTGAGCATGTTGGAGAGGAAGGTCATCATCACGCTGTGCTTCCGAGGGTACTTCTGGCACAGGGCACTGATGGCCTGCACGACCACGACCTGCAGGAGACACACAAGGACACGCGTGGGTCATGTGCTCATTTCCCAGGAAAAACACAGCATTTCATCTCGGGTGGTCACCTGGAGTGACTAAATCTGTGTACAAGGATAAAAATCAGGTGATGGATTCTCAGGGTCAGCGTGGAATAACTTTGTGCCAGGGTGTGCAAGGCCTGGCTCTGCTAAAAAAATGAAATTTAGGATGGAATGTGATAGCTCAAAGTCCTTCCTTCCTTCCTTATCCAATTTTAACTTCTCATGTCCTGTCATTAAAACTCTTTGCAATTTCAAACTTATTTTCTCATAAAAACAAGGACTTAAGACCACTTGAAGCAGACTGATTTTGCAAAGCTGTGCTCTTCATGATGTGAAAGGAGCAACTGAACCATCCTGAACCAATTTCTTACCAGTTTAGTCACTACAAATCTTAAAAATTAGGTAGAAATTTGTAATTAACACAGTTTCCTAACTATGCACCAATTTCTTACCAGTTTAGTCACTACAAATCTTAAAAATTAGGTAGAAATTTGTAATTAACACAGTTTCCTAACTATGCACCAATTTCTTACCAGTTTAGTCACTACAAATCTTAAAAATTAAATTAACACAGTTTCCTGACTATGCACCAATTTCTTACCAGTTTAGTCACTATAAAACTTACTAATTAGGTAGAAATTCGTAATTAACACAGTTTCAAAACTACGCACCAATTTCTTACCAGTTTAGTCACTATAAAACTTACTAATTAGGTAGAAATTCGTAATTAACACAGTTTCAAAACTACGCACCAATTTCTTACCAGTTTAGTCACTACAAATCTTTAGGTAGAAATTCATAATTAACACTTTCCTAACTATGCATCAAGACTGGTGTGATATAAAACTCACTTAAAATCCTTCCTCCTCTCTAAAACAACCAGAAGGAAGTACAAGATTTACAGGATATTGCACAGGAGTCAGGAATCCACCAAATTATATTTTTCTTTTCTTGGAGTGGTGGGAGGAAGGCACACAAAGACAATTAAACTGGAAAGAAAATTCTGAATTTTACCCTGCCAGACCAAACCACCGAAGCACTGACAAACAGGAAAAGCTTCAAAAAAACCCCAACAAACAAGAATGGGAGCAAAACCTGCAGCTGGAAAGAGCAGAAGCCTCCAGTGGCACACCTTAAACTCATCTGAGATTTCTGACACGAAGGAGGAGATCTGCTTCATGAGCCTGTCCACGCTGCTCTCGCTGCCGGTCTTGAGCAGCGTGGTGATGGCCAGCGTGGCGATGCTCCTGTTGGAGTCTGTGATGAGGTTCTCCAGGTCCAGGTTGCAGGCAGTGACTGCAGATGGGTGTTTCATGGCCACCTGCAAGGAATGCAAGTCCAGAATTAGGTGGGGGATGTAGCATCTTGTAGTTGAAAGCACTGGATGCAAGCAGAGCTCAGGGCGTTTTGGTGGCAGTGTTTTAAATGGGTGGGTTTGAGTCTCAAATTTTTGCTGTTGTGTTGTGCAGCTCTGAAATCAGAATATCTCCTTCAAGTGGATTTTGTAATATAAAATATCCAGGATTCCAGCTGAAAGCTTACAGATTATCCCCGTGGTCCCAAAAAGAGCAAACACAGCCTGAATGCAGCGAAGATTTCTGTCCCACCAGGAGATCTGGCATGGAAAGCAAATTCTCCAGCACGGAATAATTCCAAATAAAGTCATCCCAAGGGCAGCTGCTCTGCTTGAGGTGACACACACATCATTAGGCACTGCTGGCTGGCTCTGCTCTCAGAGAATGAGAGATTCTTTGAGATTTTTTGGAGGTTTTGAAGCACTCACTTTATTGAGGGTCCTCACGGCCGCGTAGCGCAGGACGGGTTTGGGAGAACTGCAGAAAAGCTGCAACACTGGGGAAGAAAACAGAACAAAACAACCAAAAAACAAAGATATGGCCTCTTTCAAAGAAAGGGAATAGAGCAGAAAGTCTCATATATCCCCAAGTACACACTGCTAAATATTCATGCAGCTCCATGCATAATTTATCACACAGGATAGAAATAAATTCCTGGTTTTTATCCCACTGCCAAAAACAGGGGGTGGCACAGTTGCCTATAAATTCCAGTTCTAAATTCCAGCTGGAGGAGGGATTTCCCAAAGAATCTGTGGGTGTTCCATCCCTGGAAATGCCCAAGGCCAGGTTGGACAAGGATTGGGGCACACTGGGACAGTGGAAGGTGTCCCTGCCATGGCACTGGGTGATCTTTAAGGTCCCTTCCAACCCAAACCATTCCATGATTCCCTCCCATCCCAAATTCCTGCAGCTGGATAAAGACAAGCATCACCCCCTGGCACTTCTAATGCCATTTAACTAAACCTCTGGATGGAAAAGGGATCTCATCCAAAAACCCTTGAACTTGGGATTAAAGGACTTTAAACCCAAATTACCAGAAAATCAGGGTTTGGGAGTTATAATCCTGCTGGATTTTCCCTGAATTTCTTTATTTCAGCTGTTTCAGGGTACAAAGGGCTGTGACCAACCTGACACAGCAGGTGCCAGCTCCCTGGCAGTGCAGTTGGGCAGGTGGATGATGGCAGAGGCAGCCTCATAAATCACCATCTCGTGCTTGTTCCTCAGGCAGCTCTCGATGAAGTCAAACAGGGGGCTTTCATGGCTACAAACACAACAATTCCAGGGATTTGGGATGGAAAAATCCCTTTAAGATGGAGTCCAAGGCTTTCATGGCTACAAACACAACAATTCCAGGGATTTGGGATGGAAAAATCCCTTTAAGATCAAGTCCAAAGTCTTTCATGGCTACAAACACAACAATCCCAGGGATTTAGGATGGGAAAACCCATTTAAGATTGAGTCCAAGACTTTCATGGCTACAAACCAAACAATCCCAGGAATTCAGGATGGGAAAGGCCCTTTAAGATCAAGTCCAAAGACTTTCATGGCTACAAACAACAATCCCAGGGATTTAGGATGGGAAAGTTAGTCCAAAGACTTTCATGGCTACAAACACAACAATCCCAGGACCTTTTAGGATGGAAAAACCCCTTAAGATCAAGTCCAAGGCTTTCATGGCTACAAACGCAACAATCCCAGGATATTATAGGTTGGAAAAACCCTTTGAATCCAAGACTTTTGTGGCTACAAACAACAATCCCAGGGATTTAGGCTGGAAAAACCCATTTAAGATCAAGTCCAAGAATTTCATGGCTACAAACACAACAATCCCAGGATCTTGTAGGCTGGAAAAACCCTTTGAATCCAAGACTTTTATGGCTATAAACAACAATCCCAGGGTTTTAGGATGGAAAAACCCATTTAAGATCAAGTCTAAGGCTTTCATGGCTACAAACCCAATAATCCCAAGATCTTTTAGGCTGGAAAAACCCATTAAGATCAAGTCTAAGACCTTCATGGCTATAAACACAACAATCCCAAGACCTTTTAGGCTGGAAAAACCCTTTGAATCCAAGACTTTCATGGCTACAAACACAACAATCTCATGATTTTAGGATGGAAAAGCCCATTTAAGATCAAGTCTAAGTTTTTCACGGCTACAAACACAACAAATCCCAGGATTTTAGGATGGAAAAACCCATTTAAGATCAAGCCTAAGTTTTTCATGGCTACAAACACAACAAATCCCAGGATTTTAGGATGGAAAAACCCATTTAAGATCAAGCCTAAGTTTTTCATGGCTACAAACACAACAAATCCCAGGATTTTAGGATGGAAAACCCCTTTAAGATGAAGTCTAAGACCTTCATGGTTACAAACGCAACAATCCCAGGGTATTTTAGGCTGGAAAAACCCTTTGAATCCAAGACTTTCATGGCTACAAACACAACAATCCCAGGATTTTAGGATGGAAAAACCCATTCAAGATCAAGTCTAAGTTTTTCATGGCTACAAACATAATAAATCCCAGGATCTTTTAGGCTGGAAAACCCCTCTAAGATTAAGTTCCTACATTATCCCAGCACTGCAGTTCAGTCCCTGTGGAGATTTCCACAAACACTAAAAAAACCACGGCTGTTTCCAAACCTTAATTAATTTCTGTGATTTACTTACCCCTCTTCAGATTCCCTGAGGAGTTTGCTGGCAATCCTGATCAGCATGCAGTAGGCAAACTGGGATTTCAGGCCAGATTTGGTGAATTTGTTCAGCATCTTGGAGACAGCCAGGCGGTCGTTTTTCCTAAGGTGATAGAGCAGCCCCAAAGCATGATACTATGGGAGGGGAAACAGAGGGGCAGGCACTGAGTACAGCTGGAAAATCCACATCAAAACATCAAAACTGGGGGAATTATTGCCCTTTCCTGGCAGAAATACCTTCTAACCTCAACTGAGCTGAGCTTCCTGACAAGTTGCAAAGATCTGCAACGTTTCCTTGCCCTTTCTGTCCACTCTCAACTATTCCTGAAGATCCAAAGAGCCACAAAGTTAATTTATTTCCTTTTTTTTTTTTTCCCCATTAAATCACTTCAAAGGTTTCAGCTTTGCACAGTAATTCCTGCATTTGTAATGAATTCCACATCCAGGATATCCCAAGGCCTTGAAAAGACAGCTGACCTCACAAAAATCCTTGAGGCCATTTTGATGGAAGCACAAAGGGACATTTCTAGTTCCTTGCCAAGTTATTTTGGGATTTTTTTTCATCCCATACAACTGATTTACTGCAAGGCTTAATGAAGCTGCTAAGTGGGCAAGAACAAAGCTGATTTTACAGAATTTTTCTGAGCGTGAGTCTGCAACAGACAGAATAATTCCATATTCTGAACACACAGAATAATTCCATATTCTGAACACACAGAATAATTCCATATTCTGAACACACAGAATAATTCCATTTCTACAAATGTCTGGAACATCTGTGCAAAAATTTTGCTCTTGTGGAGATCTTGCTGATATTTGGGTTGATCTTTTGCATCTGGTAAATTTTCCGAAGTCCCAGAGATGCTCACTGGGAGGCAGTGAGATAATTTCTCACTTTTTGAGCACTCAGATTCAAATCCCTTCTGCAAGAACCACTGTGGGACAGGCAACAGCATTCCAGCTCCCAGAAATTTAGCAGGAAAAAGGGAAGAGAACTCCAGAGCCAGCTCTTAATTAACAATCTCATGGAAAAAAATTAATTAATTGTTTGAAACTGTCAAGTTGTTTCCCAAAAATCACAATCCTTGCTTTTAAAAGACTAAAGAAAAAGAAGATTTTTTTTAAAGTTTTCTTAAGAACTGCCACAATGCCACTAAAACCCCCCAGCATTTTTAGGGACAGCCACCTCAAACACACCTGTACCATGATGTTGTCACTGGAAGCTGCTTCCTGAGCTTCATTGATCCACCTTTTGACCACGTCATAGCTGATCTTCATCATGTGCTGCAAAAAAAAATTGAGATTGGAGACAAGCTCACAGCAGTTTCACAGCCACTCTTTATCCCACACCCCTGTAAAATGCAGATTTCCCTCATCTCAGTCTTAAATTACCCTGCTCCCCTTCCATTAATAAAAACATTCACTCATGAGATCTTTCCCAGCCTTTTCTCCTCAAAAAGGGAGAGGAAATCAGAGTGGATTCCTTCATCTTGCCCTCCATTTGCAGCAATAATCCTGAACTGCAGCTTCAGCAGGTGATTTCATGGCCCCTCCCCAGATAAATTCATGTTTTACACTGACTGCAGAAATCTGAGCACTTGGCACTAGGCTGCACTAGAAATTATTATGATTGATGTATTTAAATGTTAAGAAAGGAATTGGAGGAAAGGAAACTCTGTTTTTTTCTTATTTTCCAGTGAGATGAAGAAACATCTCAGAGCAAAAACCAAAACAGACACAGCAGACTCAGCTTCCCAGCCTGACAAAACACCAGATTTACAAAAATCTTCTGCTTTGCTTACCAAGGAAGACACCAGAGCAGAGCTGGACACGCCAGGGACTTTGTCCACAATGGCCTGCTTCATGTACCTCTCAATGGCTTGGAGCATGGTACCCTGGCAGGGGACAACAGGGAAAAGGGAAGTGGGGATGCTCTGAGGAGGAGCACAAAAGCAGCAGAAGGCAAAAATCCACATTCAAAGGACCTCAGCAAAAATCTTGAGGTGATTCTGCAAGGTAGATGTGGGTTTGAGCTGCCTGGTCCTGAAGGGTCAGTGACAAAGTCACCAGCAGAGCAATCCCAGATCAGAAACTGGAGCTCCCAAACCTTCCAGCTGCACATTCCCAGGGCTCCAGACCCACATTTGGAAATGGCACAGGGCACTGAGTGCAGCAATCTCAGATAGAAACTGGAGCTCCCAAACCTTCCAGCTGCACATTCCCAGGGCTGCAGACCCAGAGCTCCTGGAAGCACAGGGCACTGAGTGCAGCAATCTCAGATAGAAACTGGAGCTCCCAAACCTTCCAGCTGCACATTCCCAGGGCTGCAGACCCAGAGCTCCTGGAAATGGCACAGGGCAATGAGTGGAGCAATCCCAGATAAAAACTGGAGCTCCCAAACCTTCCAGCTGCACATTCCCAGGGCTGCAGACCCAGAGCTCCTGGAAATGGCACAGGGCAATGAGTGGAGCAATCCCAGATAAAAACTGGAGCTCCCAAACCTTCCAGCTGCACATTCCCAGTGCTGCAGTGGCACAGAGCTCCTGGAAATGGCACAGGGCACTGAGTGCAGCAATCTCAGATGGAAAATGGAGCTCCCAAACCTTCCAGCTGCACATTCCCAGGGCTGCAGACCCAGAGCTCCTGGAAATGGCACAGGGCAATGAGTGGAGCAATCCCAGATCAGAAACTGGAGCTCCCAAACCTTCCAGCTGCATTCCCAGGGCCCCAGACCCAGAGCTCCTGGAAATGGCACAGGGCAATGAGTGAAGCAATCCCAGATCAGAAACTGGAGCTCCCAAACCTTCCAGCTGCACATTCCCAGGGCTCCAGACCCACACTGCTCCTGGAAATTGCACAGGGCATTGAGTGCAGCAATCCCAGATCAGAAACTGGAGCTCCCAAACCTTCCAGCTGCACATTCCCAGTGCTCCAGCCACAGAACTGCTGGAAATTGCACTGGGCATCAAACAGACCAATCTCAGATAGAAACTGGAGCTCGCAAACCTTCCAGCTGCACATTGCCAGTGCTCCTGCCAACTGCAGAGGGCATTAAGCAAAGCAACCCCAAATAGAAACTGGAACTTCCAAACCTTCCACCAACTCCAGAGAGAAACTGGAGCTCCCAAACTTTCCAGCTGCACATTCCCAGGGCCCCAGACCCACACTGCTCCTGGAAATGGCACAGGGCATTGAATGCAGCAATCTCAGATGGAAACTGGAGCTCCCAAACATTCCAGCTGCACATTCCCAGTGCTCCTGCCAACTGCAGAGGGCATTAAGCAAAGCAACCCCAGATAGAAACTGGAGTTTCCAAACCTTCCACCAAATCCAGAGAGAAACTGGAGCTCCCAAACCTTCCAGCTGCACACTGCTAGTGCTGCAGTGGCACAGAGCTCCTGGAAATGGCACAGGACAGCAAGCAGACCAATCCAGATAAAAGCTGGAGCTCCCAAACTTTCCAGCTGCACATTCCCAGTGCTCCAGTGTCACAGAGCTCCTGGAAATGGCACAGGGCACTGAGTGCAGCAATCTCAGATGGAAACTGGAGCTCCCAAATCTTCCAGCTGCACATTGCCAGCGCTGCAGTGGCACAGAGCTGCTGGAAATGGCACAGGGCACTGAGTGGAGCAATCCCAGATGGAAACTGGAACTTCCAAACCTTCCAGCTGCACATCCCAGTGCTCTAGCCCCACATTTCTCTTGGAAATTGCACAGTGCATCGAGCAGAGCAATTTCAGTTCAGAAAGGAGCTTCCAAACCTTCCAGCTGCACATTCCCAGTGCTCTAGCCCCACAAAGCTCCTGGAAATGGCACAGGACAGCAAGCAGACCAATCTCAGATAGAAACTGGAGCTCCCAAATCCTCCAGCTGCACACTGCTAGTGCTGCAGTGGCAGAGCTCCTGGAAGTGGCACAGGGCACCGAGCAGCCCTCCACAAAGCAGCAGCTCCAGCACTGCACCCTGCAAGAGGGCAGTTGTGGGATGTCAGAGGCACTCATCACCTCTCCCCCAGGGCCCCACACATCAGTGATCCTGCACAGGGCTCGGATGGCCGGGCCTCGATAGACATCCTCCTTTCCTGTCATGTCTTTGGTCAGGCTGCAAGCACCAAACATCCTGTTAGCACTTCCTCAGCGTCCCCACCTCCCAGTGCTCGGGTGACACCCACCTCACTCAGCTGCTCCAGCTCTGCTGAGGAACAACCCTTCATAATCAGCTTCATTTGAGATTTATCAATTAAAATCTGGGGAGACACAGAGCTGCACAGTCCCTTGAACTGCTTTGTTTAGCTCATTCTCCCTCTTGGTGCTGCTGCTTGTTCCACATGGAATTTAGATTTAGAAATAGTGAGCAAAGTTCAGTTTGGTTTATTTTATATATTTCTAAAGCTGTTCAGCAATCCAACAACAGATGCAATTTTCGCTCTTGCAAGAGCTGCAATGTCTATTTTTGTAGTTAAAAAATTAAGAGTTCACTCTTAAAAAATTAAGAGTTCAGTTCAGAATGAAGTGGGCTTTGCTCTGCTTTTCTTTAATTGCTCAAAGTCACAGCCTAAGCTCTGACAAAACAAGAATAACAAAAGAAAAAAGCACAACATGCTAAACCACAGGAAAACAAAGTAACAACCATTTGATAAACTGAATTCTGCCACAGAGTGGGAACAAAATAACATTTCAGAGGGTGGCACAGAGTGTGTATCACTGAACTGCTGCATCCTTACAAAACCTCAACACTGTAGCAGCTCGAGCTCAGCCAGGGAGCTGCAGCCCCTTTTCCAGAGGGGACAAAACTCCTTTTCCCAGGTCTGGAGGCTGTCCCACCTGCTGGTGACAATGATGACATCCTCAGAGATATTGGCCATCTCTTTGATTGTGAGGTAACACATTCTTCTGAGGGTTTGCTGTGGAAATGTGAAGAAAAAGATGAAATTCCATGGTAATTAGAAGTTTTAAAAGATAAGTGACCATTTATCTTTTCGAAAGATAAATGTTCATTTTTAAAAGCTCATTTTTCGAAATAAAAATAAGCTTTTAAACAAAACACATTGTTTTCAATTCAAAGTTAAAAGTGTAGAACTACATGTGACCCCTGGAAAAGAGCCAAACTCCCTGACATCAAACAAATCAGAAGAGCAAGACATCAATATTTTGTAAAATGATAAGAACTAATACAAAAATTCATTATAATTATCAAAGAAGTGATGCAGCACATCTGTACTCAGAAGCCTCACAATCATCAGTTAAAAGCTTTGAAAATAACTTTGTTATTGTAAAATAAAAATTAAAAAAATAGAAACATGTGGAGTGTGTTGACATTAAGTCTCTGAAAACAATTAACTCCATATTTTAAAAAATCCTTTACTTTTTAAATGTGGATATGAGAAACAAACTTCCAACAATTTTATTACATCTTGGAGCAGCTACACCTTCCTTGGACAAATCTCTAATGAGCAAACCCTTTTTAATTTAAATTAATGAGCCCCATCACATGAAACACACTGCTCTGAGTTCTCACTCTGCAGAGGAGATCACAGAAGGATTTGACACTCTGCTGAGCCCAAACTGAAATCCCAAACTCAATTCCCAAACCATTCCATGATTTTGAGGGTGTTCTCATCCCTTGCCTCAACGAGATCGAGGCTGAGCCACGTTCTTAAATTTGCAGGCAATTTTAGAATTCTATTTGCAATTAAGCAGATGGTGATTTGCAAGGGGAAGTGTAAGAGCCTAAATGAGAGATGGGGACTCCAGGTGGCTCTCCCAAAACACAGTTTATTATATGCAAGATGTTAGAGCAGTCCAGGGTCGTGGGTGACAGAGCCTGTGCCTAGAGCTGCACCTTTCTGCTAAGCATACATATCTGTGAGACTTCCTTGTCACACTTTCATCCTTCCCAACAGGGAAGCAACAACCAGAGCAGTATGATTGGTAAACTCAGGCTTTGTCATTACCCCCAGCATCCATATCTGTGAGACTTCCTTGTCAAACTTTCATCCTTCCCAACAGGGAAGCAACAACCATCAAGTGCCACTGATTTGTAAACTCAGGCTTTGTCATTACCCCACTTTTAGAGCAGTAATTAACTCAGAGCCACCTCCACCCCAAAGCCAACCCACAGAACCCCCCATGTGATGCAGCCCCTCACTGCCAAGGCAGGGGCTGCCTGCAGAGCTGCTCCTGTGCACTGCTGCCTCCCACAGCCCAAACTCAGGGCTGGGCAGCCCCTGCAAGGCCGGGCAGAGGCAGGGAGAGGCAGCCCCCAGGTGCTTACATCGTTGGACTGGAACAGTCTGGTCATGGCAAAGAAAGCTTCCGTGGCCTCCGTGGTTCCCAAGTGCTCGCCCTGCAATCAGCAGAGGGGAAAGCATTAATTACCCAGCTCCTCTTCTAATCACCTCCCACACACCAGGAACCTTTCCTTGGAGACTTTCCCCTGCAAGGAACCATCCTTTCCTTCCCAGGAAATCCACAATTCTCTCCACTCTAAACGCCCTCCATTTTCCCAAGGAGTTTTTTCCCCTGTGGAAAACATCTTTCCCGCTAAAAAGATATAATATTTCCCACTAAAATATTATTAAAGTTCATTCTGGATGGAGAGGAATCCCAGCAGTTACCTGGTTCAGCAGGTACAGGATCTTGGTAAGGATGTGGAGGCATCTTCGTGGGTTTATTGGGGTCTCATTGAAGAGCCTTGCCTGCAAATGAAACAGAAATTCTGCTTGAATTGATCCAAAGAATTATTTCTCTTTCAACATCAAAATGAAATGAATCTGGTTCCAACAGAGCAGCTTGTAATTTTTATTTGTATTAAATAGGAGTCTCAGAGAATGTGTTCAAAATGAAATGAATCTGCTTCCAGCAGAGCAGGTGTAATTTTTATTTGTATTAAATAGGAATCTCAAAAAATGTGTTCAAAATGAAATGAATCTGTTTCCATCAGAGCAACTTCTAATTTTTATTTCTATTAAACAGGAATCTCAAAAAATGTGTTCAAAATGAAATGAATCTGTTTCCATCAGAGCAACTTCTAATTTTTATTTATATTAAACAGGAATCTCAAAAGATGTGTTCAAAATGAAATGAATCTGATTCCAGCAGAACAGCTTGTAATCTTTATTTGTATTAAATATGAGTCTCCAAAAATGTGTTCAAAATTAAAGAATCTGCTTCCAGCAGAGCAGCTTCCAATTTTTATTTGGATTAAATAGGAGTCTAAGAGAATGTGTTCAAAATGAAATGAATCTGCTTCCAGCAGAGCAGCTTCTAATTTTTATTTGTATTAAATAGGAATCTCAAAAATTAAAGAATCTGCTTCCAGCAGAGCAGCTTCTAATTTTTATTTGTATTAAATAGGAATCTCAAAAATTAAAGAATCTGCTTCCAGCAGAGCAGCTTCTAATTTTTATTTGTATTAAATAGGAATCTCAAAAATTAAAGAATCTGCTTCCAGCAGAGCAGCTTCTAATTTTTATTTGTATTAAATAGGAATCTCAAAAATTAAAGAATCTGCTTCCAGCAGAGCAGCTTCTAATTTTTATTTGTATTAAATAGGAATCTCAAAAATTAAAGAATCTGCTTCCAGCAGAGCAGCTTCTAATTTTTATTTGTATTAAATAGGAATCTCAAAAATTAAAGAATCTGCTTCCAGCAGAGCAGCTTCTAATTTTTATTTGTATTAAATAGGAATCTCAAAAATTAAAGAATCTGCTTCCAGCAGAGCAGGTGTCATTTTTATTTGTACTAAACAAGAATCTCAAAAAATGTGTTCAAATGAAAATGAATCTGCTTCCAGAAGAGCAGCTTGTAATTTTTATTTGTATTAAACAGGAGTCTCAAAAAATGTGTTCAAAATGAAATGAATCTGGTTCCAGCAGAGCAGCTTCTAATTTTTATTTGTATTAAATATGAGTCTGAAAGAATGTGTCCAAAATTAAAGAATCTGCTTCCAGCAGAGCAGGTGTAATTTTTATTTGCATTAAATAGAAATCTCAAAAAATGTGTTCAAAATTAAAGAATCTGCTTCCAGCAGAGCAGTTTGTAATTTT
The DNA here is from genome assembly GCF_014805655.1 of Passer montanus. NCBI lineage: Eukaryota > Metazoa > Chordata > Aves > Passeriformes > Passeridae > Passer > Passer montanus. Next base: position 149,269 of record NW_024366849.1, on the reverse strand, counting down.
TATTTGTATTAAATATGAGTCTGAAAGAATGTGTCCAAAATTAAAGAATCTGCTTCCAGCAGAGCAGTTTGTAATTTTTATTTGTATTAAACAGGAGTCTCAGAGAATGTGTTCTTGCATCTTTAGTGTGCAGCAATCTGAACAAAGCACAGACAACTCAATTTGCCATCTGGAACTGGCAGAAATGCCTCAAAATAAAACATTTTCTGTTCAGGAAGAGCCCCCTAAGATGCCACATGTCCATATGGAAGGCAGAAGGCACGTGTCACCTAATTACCCTAAATTAACTGTAGATAAAATTAATTTATTGACACTTTCTGTGGTTTTCCATCAATTCTATGAATTTACCATCCACACTTCCCCACAATTCCTCTGCAATGCTTCCAGAAGGAAATATTATCAATTCCACAGCATTATCCTGTGGTTATTCCTACCTCCTGAAGCACAGCACTCTTCTCCAGATGCTGGAAAGGGTTGGAGCCACTGCCTGAGGAAAAAGAGTCGAGGAAATTCATTTCTCACACACCTCAAAAGGTCAGAACATGCAGGAACAGCCCCAAAATTTCACCAAACCATCTGAAAACAGTGACATTCCTCTTTGAATAGCCAATGTTGGCCATCAACAGCTTTGAATCCACTTCCTTGGGTGGTTTACTCAGTTATAGAAAGAATAAAGGTAAAAAAAAAAAAAGGAGAGGAAGAAAATTGCTGGCTATTTAAAATACCTTTAATCTCTTTATTTAATACTTTTAATATACCTAATATTTTAATACCTTTTAATACCTTTTAATACCTAAATGGCCTTTGCATAAAACCATTTCCATTTCTCACACACCTCAAAAGGTCAGAACATGCAGGAACAGCCCCAAATTTCACCAAACCCCCTCAAACCAGTGACATTTCTCTTTGAATAACTGATGTTGGATCAGTTATTGAATCCACTTCCTTGGGTGGTTTATTCAGTTGTAGAAAGAATAAAGGTAAAAAATAAAACAAAAAAAATAAAAAAGGAGAGGAAGAAAATTGTTTCCTATTTAAAATGCCTTTAATATCTTTTATTTAATACCTTTAATATACCTAATATTTTTAATATTTTTAATACCTAAATGGCCTTTGCACAAAACCATTTCCTTTCCCTGCTTTCCTAACCCACCTGTTTTTATTCTTTCATCACATTTCTCACACACCTCAAAAGGTCAGAACATGCAGGAACAGCCCCAAATTTCACCAAACCACCTCAAACCAGTGACATTTCTCTTTGAATAACTGATGTTGGATCAGTTATTGAATCCACTTCCTTGGGTGGTTTATTCAGTTACAGAAAGAATAAAGGTAAAAAATAAAACAAAAAAAAAAGGAGAGGAAGAAAATTGTTTCCTATTTAAAATGCCTTTAATATATTTTATTTAATACCTTTAATATACCTAATATTTTTAATATTTTTAATACCTAAATGGCCTTTGCACAAAACCATTTCCTTTCCCTGCTTTCCTAACCCACCTGTTTTTATTCTTTCATCACAGAGGACATGGACCAGAAGTGAGAGCACTTTCCAGGCACACAACCCCCCCTGCCAGGCAGCAATTCCTCATTTCCAGCTCATCTCCTGCCCATTGTCCCAGCCCAGGCAGAGGAAACTGAAAATGAAACAAAGGCAAGCCCAGCTGGGCTCCTGGGGCTCAGGGCAGCAGCACTGTGAGCTCAAGGAAGGTTCCTCAAGCAGCACCAGTTCTTGTAGGGAAATTGGGTTTAATTTCCAGAGCTTGGAAGGGCCAGCCCAGGGCCAGCTGCCCCTGGCCCAGGAGCCACAGAGACTGAGAATGTAAATTGTGGGTGCTGACAACTCCAGCCCCAGGGGAGCACTGCACTTAACCCAAAGCCACACAGAACACGCCCAAAATTCAGTAACAGCACTAAGAGTAAAAGGGAATAGAAAACCCCAAAATATAAAAAAACCCCAAAATATAAAAAAACCCCAAAATATAAAAAAACCCCAAAATATAAAAAAACCCCAAAATATAAAAAAACCCCAAAATATAAAAAAAACCCAAAATAGATAAAACCAAAATAGATAAAACCAAAATAGATAAAACCAAAATAGATAAAACCAAAATATAAATAAAAAATAAATATAATAGCATATCAAATATAATAATATACATGAAACTAAAATAAAAATTTTAGAACAGTACCTAATCCTTCTTCTTCCCAAGTTTAAATAATATTTTGTAATTTAACAAAAAAGTCCACGTTACAAACTCCAAATAATTAGTTATTAAATTAAAAGTTAAAATAATTTTAATATAATTTCTTCATTAAATAATTTAGCCTTTAAAAATGTTATATAAAAATAATTAACCATTTTATATTGTATTAAAAACACTATAAAACTCACCACTTACAGTATAAATAAAAAACAACAAACATCTAAACCTAAGCACAAAATCCCATCCCCAACAGTTCAATCCCAGCCTTAACAAAACCAGAACAAACCCCAAACCCAACAGCAGGCTGCTCCAAGCCCTGTCCAGCCCTGGACATCCCAGGGACCCAGGGCAGCCCCAGCTGCTCTGGGCACCCAAATCTGGGTGCTGCTGAGCTCGGGGAGATGGGGCCAGAGGTTTCCTGAAGTCTGGGAATTCCACATGTGCAGACACAGCCCAGACAGAGAAGGGCAGGAAAGGCTCCTCTGAAGCCTTGTGGATTTTGCTTTGTGCAGCAAAATGGCTAAAAAGAAAAGTTTATTTTCTGACATACATCAGCTCAGGGTTAGGGCTATCATACAGAGTTTACTATATAAATATATAGGGTTTATTCTAGAAATAGAAATACATGTAATAAATTCTCTCTTCTTTGAGGGATGAAACATCTGCACTGAGCAGAGACAGGGATAAAATCCTCTCTAAACATCAACTTTGCAAAAAACGGAGAGCAAACAGAGCCTAATTCCTTTGGGTTTGTCACCAGAGGGGAGAAATATTTGTCAATCAGTTCTCAGAACTGAAACACAAACACCCCAGGAGCTGTGAGAGATGAGAGACCACAGAACGGGCTGGCAGGAGGTTTAAGGATCATTCACCTCCACCTCCTGCCACCAGCAGGGACACCTTCCACTTCCCAGCTCGCTGCAGCCTGGCCTGGGACACATCAGGGATCCATCCAGGGGCAGCACGGCTGCTCTGGGAGTTCTATTCCACCTCAGCATCGCCCTCAGATCAGCATCACCCTCACCTCAGCATCGCCCTCAGATCAGCATCACCCTCACCTCAGCATCACCCTCACCTCAGCATCATCCTCACCTCAGCATCACCCTCACCTCAGGATCTCCCTCAGAATCTCCCTCAGCTCAGCATCTCCCTCAGCTCAGCATCACCCTCACCTCAGGATCGCCCTCAGAATTTCCCTCAGCTCAGCATCTCCATCAGCTCAGCATCGCCCTCAGCTCAGCATCACCCTCACCTCAGCCCCTCACCTCAGGATCTCCATCACCTCAGGATCTCCCTCATCTCCATCAGCTCAGCATCTCCATCAGCTCAGCATCTCCATCAGCTCAGCATCTCCATCAGCTCAGCATCTCCATCAGCTCAGCATCTCCATCAGCTCAGCATCTCCATCAGCTCAGCATCTCCATCAGCTCAGCATCTCCATCAGCTCAGCATCTCCATCAGCTCAGCATCGCCCTCAGCTCAGCATCACCCTCACCTCAGCATCTCCCTCAGAATTTCCCCCAGCTCAGCATCTCCCTCAGCTCAGCATCTCCCCCAGCTCAGCATCTCCCCCAGCTCAGCATCTCCATCAGCATGTCCCTCACCTCAGGATCTCCATCACTTCAGGATCTCCCTCACCATTTCCCTGACCTCAGGATCTCCCTCACCTCAGGATCTCCCTCAGCATTTCCCTCACCTCAGCACCCCTCAGCATCTCCCTCACTTCAGCATTGCCCTCAGGATCTCCCTCACCTCAGGATCTCCCCCAGCATCTCCCTCACCTCGGGATCGCCCTGAGCACCTCCCTCACCTCAGCATCTCCCTCAGGATCTCCCCCACCTCAGGATCACCCTCACCTCAGGATCTCCATCACCTCAGGATTTCCCTCAGCATCTCCCTCACCTTAGGATCTCCCTCAGCATCGCCCTCACCTCAGCATCGCAGTCACCTCAGCATCGCACTCAGGATCTCCCCCACCTCACCATCACCCTCACCTCAGCACCTCCCTCACCTCAGCACCTCCCTCAGCATCTCCCTCAGCTCAGCACCTCCCTCACCTCAGCAACTCCCTCAGCACCTCCCTCAGCTCAGCATCGCCCTCACAATCTCCCTCAGCTCAGCACCCCCCTCAGCTCCCTCATCTCCGCCCCGCGCTCACCTCAGCGCCCCCCTCACCTGCACCCCCGCTGTCTCCTCAGCCCCCTCCTCACCCCAGCGCCGCTCCCCTCGCCGCCATCCCCCCCCGTACCGGACTCCTCGTCCTTTTTATCGAACTTCTTGATCATGGCGGCGCCGCTCCCGCTCCCTGCGAGCGCCGCCGCCTCCGCAGCCCCGCCGGAAGCCCCGCCTCCGGACCGCTCTCTGGCATCTGATTGGGCATCGGCGCTGTCAATCAATCAGGTATCCTGTCCCCTAGCCAAGCCACGCCCCCACCCGCGCGCTGAAGGGGCGGGGCCAGAGTGAGGGCGCGTCTTAAAGGAGCCGCGTCGTTATTCTGTGAGGGGAGTGAGGTTCCGCCGGCGGGCAGAGACACAAATAAATAGATAAATAAATTATCTGCGCTCCTGGCCAGGAAACGGGACCTCGCATGGAATATATGTGGTATTCGCATGGAATTCGTGTGGCAATCCAACCCTCTGGGGCCTGTGGAAGGGCCGGGGTAAGTCACAAGTAACTCCTGTGTAACTCCTGTGTAACTCGTATTTAACTCCCGTGACAAACCAATCATGGAGCCCCTTGGCAAGAAAGAATTCATTCCCATGTAACTCACGTGTTAATAAGTTAACAGAGTTAACCCTCGAGGTAAAAAACAAATATTGAGCCCACGGGCAGAAAAAGGATTGCCATTGTCTCCCAAGTAACTCGTGTGTAACACGCGAGGAACTCCCATGTAAATCCCAAGCAATTCCCAATTAATTCCCAACATACTCATGCGAAACTCACAAGGAACTCTCCAGACAAAATGATCATTTGAGCTTTTGGCAAAAAACCAAGGATTCCCATTAATCTCCCATGTAATTAATGTGTAACTCGCATGTAAATCCCAAGCAATTCCCAATTAATTCCCAAGTAACTCATGTGTAACTCACAAGTAACTCACATAGAAATCCCAAGCAATTCCCAATTAATTCCCATGTAACTCACGTGTAAATCCCAAGTAATTCCCAATTAATTCCCATCTAACTCATGTGTAACTCACATGTAACTCACGTGTAAATCCCAAGTTATTCCCACATAACTCATCTGTAACTTGCAGGGAGCCCACATAACTCCCATGTAAATCCCAAGCAATTCCCAATTAATTCCCAAGTAACTCATGTGTAACTCACAAGGAACTCTCCAGACAAAATGATCATTTGAGCTTTTGGCAAAAAACAAAGGATTCCCATTAATCTCCCATTAATCTCCCATGTAATTCATGTAGTAAACCACGTGTAAATCCCAAGTAAATTCCAGGTAATTCCCAATTAATTCCCATCTAACTCCTGTGTAACTCACAAGGAACTCTCCAGACAAAATGATCATTTGAGCTTTTGGCAAAAAAAAAAGGATTCCCATTAATCTCCCATTAGTCTCCCATGTAATTCATGTGTAACTCACAAGTAACTCACATAGAAATCCCAAGTTATTCCCAATTAATTCCCATGTAACTCATGTGTAACTCACATGTAACTCACGTGTAAATCCCAAGTTATTCCCACATAACTCATCTGTAACTTGCAGGGAGCCCACATGTAATTCCCAATTAATTCCCGTGTAATTCCCGTGTAACTCATGTGTAACTCACAAGTAACTCACGTGTAAATCCCAAGTAAATTCCAAGTAATTCCCATGTAATTCCCGTGTAACTCATGTGTAACTCACACGTAACTCACGTGTAAATCCCAAGTAAATTCCAAGTCATTCCCAATCAATTCCCATGTAATTCCCGTGTAACTCATGTGTAACTCACAAGTAACTCACGTGTAAATCCCAAGTAAATTCCAAGTCATTCCCAATCAATTCCCATGTAATTCCCGTGTAATTAATATGTAACTCCCAAGTAACTCACGTGTAAATCCCAAGTAAATTCCAGGTAATTCCCAATCAATTCCCATGTAATTCCCGTGTAACTCATGTGTAACTCACAAGTAACTCACGTGTAAATCCCAAGTAAATTCCAAGTCATTCCCAATAAATTCCCATGTAATTCCCATGTAATTAATATGTAACTCACAAGTAACTCACATGTAAATCCCAAGTAAATTCCAAGTCGTTCCCAATAAATTCCCATGTAATTCCCGTGTAATTAATATGTAACTCCCAAGTAACTCACGTGTAAATCCCAAGTAAATTCCCAATAAATTCCCATGTAATTCCCGTGTAACTCATGTGTAACTCACACATAACTCACGTGTAAATCCCAAGTAAATCCCAAGTAAATCCCAATCAATTCCCGTGTAATTCCCGTGTAACTCATGTGTAACCCACACGTAACTCACGTGTAAATCCCAAGTCATTCCCAATAAATTCCCGTGTAATTCCCGTGTAACTCATGTGTAACCCACACGTAACTCACAACACACCAAGCATTCGAGCCCCTTAAGCCAGAAAACTGCCTCCCGTCGTTGCAGGGAAGGTTTGGGTTGGAGACTGGGGAAATTCCCTCCTGGGGAAGTTTGTCCCCATTCCCAGAGGGACGGAACACCCCGTGGGGGGTGGGGACAGGGGAGTGCTGAGTAAATTATCCCTAAAATAGGAGGAATTGGGATTTCGCTGTCATTAGATATTTATCCTGTGTTGGATGTTTATTTCCTGTTGGATATTTGTGTGTTTATTAGTGGATGTTTCTATTGATAGTTGTTTGTTATTGTTAGGTACTTATCTGTTGTTAAATGCACATTATTGGTAGATATTTAATAATATTTATTAAATGCACATTATTGGTAGATATTTAATAATATTTATTAAATGCAGGGAACAGCCCCAGGCTGGGCCAGGGCAGCTCTGGGGACCCTGGGGACAATTCCCTCATGGAAAGGGTTTCCAGGCGTGGCAGGGGCTGCCCGGGCAGGGTGGAATTCCCGTTCCTGGAGGCATTCCAGAGCCCGTGGCTGTGGCACTGGGGACAGGGCTGTCCTGCCTCAGCTCCTGGGATAACCTCTGGGGGCTCTCCCTGATCCCCCAGGGTTTCATTTTCTATTTCCACATTCTGAGCTGCTTTGGGGTGTGGGTCTGGGCTCACATTATGGGATGGGGAGCTCTGTGCACAGAGCAGGGACACAAAACAATTCCTGCTGAGCTGGGCACCAAGGACAAATGATCCCAATGCCAGCCCAGGAGCACAAACCCCGTGGGCCAGGACAGGGGGAACAGCCCCAGGCTGGGCCAGGGCAGCTCTGGGGACCCTGGGGACAATTCCCTCATGGAAAGGGTTTCCAGGCGTGGCAGGGGCTGCCCGGGCAGGGTGGAATTCCCGTTCCTGGAGGCATTCCAGAGCCCGTGGCTGTGGCACTGGGGACAGGGCTGTCCTGCCTCAGCTCCTGGGATAACCTCTGGGGGCTCTCCCTGATCCCCCAGGGTTTCATTTTCTATTTCCACATTCTGAGCTGCTTTGGGGTGTGGGTCTGGGCTCCCATTATGGGATGGGGAGCTCTGTGCACAGAGCAGGGACACAAAACAATTCCTGCTGAGCTGGGCACCAAGGACAGATGATCCCAATCCCAGCCCAGGAGCACAAACCCCGTGGGCTGGAGCTCGGGGGATCCAGCTCTGGGGTTCTGCAGTGCCAGAGCCCACGTGTGGCTCCTGCAGCCCACGGAATGCCCGGCTGGGCTGGCACAGCAGCCTGGCCCCAGGCACAACCAGGATCATTTTCCCCAGGATTTCTCATCCCAACATAAAGAAGAAAAACCACCCATCCCACAGGGACAGGCTGTGGGCGCTTCCCAGCCCTCCTCCCACTTCCAGCAGCTAAAAGCTGCTGCTGCCACGCTCCTAAATCTGGGTTTTTTTCACCTAAACCTCCAGGTTTTGTAATCTCAGCCACCTGCAGGCAGAGGAATAGTTCCAAAACAAATCCCAAGACAAATATCACAATCTAGTTTTTCCTGCAGTTCTTCTTGCTCTTGAACACATAGTTTCCTTCAAGTGCTGGTAAAGGTCAAGAACATCACAGCTTTAATTCCAAGGGGAATATCTGGGTTTTTGTACAAGCTTTCCCAGTGATTTAGCACAGGCTAAATTCAAGATTCCCAGCCTGTCATAATTCACAGCTGTTGATAGCAGAGCCAAGTGGAATGTGATAATTATTGACCATCTAGACAAACTTTAAAAAGGAAAGGATTTCCCCACTTGACTGGAATTAATTATTTAAGGGGAAAAGGAAACAAACCCCATGTGATGGACATTTATTTATTCCAAGAAAGTGAAGGTGGAATATCTCCCTTCTTCCTTCTCACCCTCAGAGAATGGAAGGTCTGAATTCATTTTGTTTCAGGAGAAACCCTCTGGGAATGTTATTTGCAAAGAAAAGGGGATGTGTCCAAGCCTGCAGCTGGAACTTTCACAACCTCATGTTTTGTCAGTGCTCTTCCCTCCTAGAACAGCATCAAACAATTGAATGGGATTAAATAAAACTCGGGACCAAAAGCTGCTCCTTCTCTTGGGGAAAAGGCTGGTTTCAAAAGCAGCCTCACATCTGAGAACTGAAACTCCCAGATCAGAAACTGAGACCTAAAGCAACCCCGTGGCCAAAATCCCCCAGCTGGTTTCAGGGTGCTTTCCCCTCACATGGAAAAGTTCCCAAAAATCCCTCTGGAGATCCCCAGAGCCCAGCACAGCCCACCCTGCTGCCCTCCTCAGCTGCAGGGTCACCCTTGTGACACTCCAGCAGGGAAAGATTGCCCTTGGAAAGCTCTGGAAAGGCTGGAGCCTCTCCAGCCTGAGGCCAGCAGCTCCTCCCCACAGCCTGGGTGTTCTGTTGGGCAGCAAGGACACCTCGTTTTTACCAATTCTGCCAAATTCCACCCAAAAGAGGAAATGGTCATTTGTGAAACCGTAGCAAGTGTCACATGTGGTGTGTTTGAGCTTTTATGAGAATGACCTTGACTGCAATGCTTAGCACTGCATCTCTTCCTCCTCCTCCTCATCCTTCTCCTTCTCTTTTCCTTCTCCTTGCTTTTCTCCTTTTCTTTCTCCTTCTCTTTCATTTTCTCCTTCTCCTCCTCCTGTTTTCCTTCTCCTCTCTCTTCTTTTTCTCTTTCTCCTTCTCGTCCTCCTTTTCTCCTTTTCTCCTCCTTCTCCTCTTTTCCTCCTCCTTCCTTTTCTCCTTTTCTTTCTCCTTCTCCTTCCTTTTCTCCTCCTCCTCCTATTTTCCTTCTCCTCCTTCTCCTCTCTCTTCTTTTTCTCTTTCTCCTCCTCCTTTTCTCCTTCTCCTCTCTCTTCCTTTTTTCATTAAAAATAAATTCATAATTCCCATAACACAAAATGTTACCACTGGAATTCTTTCCTTTCTCCATCCCTCTTCATTTCCAGGACAGTATTTTGACTTTTCCAGGTGTTTCCAAGAGCAATGGGCAGCGTTGATTTGGGACAGAATCCAGGCCCAGCAACTGCTTCTTGCTGGATTCATAGTAGGTAATTAAAATGAAAGTAATTAACCTAATGGGAAACCATCCCAGGCTGCCAACCTGAGCTTTACACTAGGTAATTAAAATGAAAGTAATTAACCTAATGGGAAACCATCAGGGTGCCAACCTGAGCTTTACAAAGCACTTCTTGGGACCGTTTTCCTCGAGCACACGGAATTACCAGGGCTGAACCACAATTCCCAGTACTCCTGGGAGGGTGAACTCACATCCTGAGCATGTTTTATGTACTCAGCACAGGAACCTGTGAGAGCTGATAAGAGATTTAGTAAGTCCTGCTTAAATCCTTCCAGGAAAACAAAAGCTGATTAATTCCTGGAGTTCGGAGCATTCTGCTCCTTGAGGCAGAGTTTTGATTTCTGTTTGTGGCAAATGAATTCAGAGGAATATTGTTGTTCTGGAAGGAGGTGGATCCTCATCCCTGGTGCCTTGAAACAAGAAGTTTGTCTCCCTTTCAACATGGATTAATCTCTAGTCCTGAGGTTTTTTTTACCCAGAAATCTCCAGTTTAAGAGTCACATCCAAGAACACAACCCTTCCACGAGCTACCTCCAAGGACAAACCTGGAACTCCTCAACCACTTCCACTTGTGGTGCTGCACCTCCCCAGCTCCCCCTTCCTGGGAGCTGCTGGGGGCCTCAGGAATTCCCAGCTGGATGGACAAGTGTCCCCTGAGCAAACCAGCTCCTTGAAGCATCACCCTTGAGCACACCAGGAGCTTGTGCATGGAAAAGGTGGGAGAATGGTCCATACCAAGAGCCCCAGCCCTCAGCAAGGTGAGAACAAGGGATAATCCCTTATTCCCTGGGGGCTTTGGAACTTCACAGCCTGGAATCATCCCAAGTAGAAAAGTACCATTGTTAGTAGAGCTTTGAAAAAAAATCCTCCAGCAATTCCCAGCTTGGGTTGTGCCCAGGGTGGAAACTTCCTGATGAGTTATGGGAAATCATGGAATCACAGGATGACTTGGAAAGGACCTTAGAGCTCACCCAGTGCCACCCTGCCATGGCAGGGACACCTCCCACTGTCCCAGTGTCCAGCCTGGCCTTGGGCACTGCAGGGATCAGGGGCAGCCCCAGCTGCTCTGGCAATTCCAGCCCAGCCAGCAATTCCTCATGGCCAAGATCCCATCCATGGCTGCCCTCTGGCACTGGCAGCCATTCCCTGGCTCCTGTCCCTTGTCCCCAGTCCCTCTGCAGCTCTCCTGGAGCCCCTGCAATGTGCTGGAAGCTCTCCCTGGAGCCTTCTCCTCTCCAGGGTGAAGGGGCTGGTGCAGAGCGCTTGGTGTTAACTGGGATCTGTAATTAAATGGCTGTTGTAATTGGAGCAAACCCCATCCATGTAAATGTTCAATTAGCCCATGATTAAGTGCTGCTAAAACCTTTTGTGCCCTCACCCTTTTGCACCCTCTCCACCACCAGTGTCCATATGAATAATTCTGAATTGATTCTGACCTGGTGCTCATTTCATCCATGTGATAAATAATAGAATGGACCTTGCCAGGGACATGGAATGTTGGAGAGAATCCAGAGGAGGACACCAGGATCCTCAGAGGGATGGAGCAGCTGAGAGGAAAGGCTGGGAGAGCTGGGGGTGCTCACCTGGACAGGAGAAGGCTCCAGGGAGAGCTTCCAGCACATATTCCAGGGGCTCCAGGAGAGCTGCAGAGGGACTGGGGACAAGGGACAGGAGCCAGGGAATGGCTGCCAGTGCCAGAGGGCAGCCATGGATGGGATGTTGGCCATGAGGAATTGCTGGCTGGGCTGGAATTGCCAGAGCAGCTGGGGCTGCCCCTGATCCCTGCAGTGCCCAGGGCCAGGCTGGACACTGGGACTGGACATTGGGACAGTGGGAATGTCCCTGCCATGGCAGGAGGATGGAAAAAGATGATTTTAAGATCCCTTCCCACCCAAACCTTTCCATAATTCTATGAAATTTATATTAAAGCCTGGTTTTGCCAATACCACTGATGGTGGCAGTGATGAGACAGTGGTGATAACCCAGCCCAAAAATTGCTTCTCAGATGTTCAAAGCACTTGAAAACAGCCAGCCCCTAAAGCACGAGCTTGGATGTGGGGTGGTGAATTCTGTGGAGATCCAGGTGCTGTGTCCAGCCCTTGGTGTTCTCCCTGCCCCAAGGGTCACATCCTTGTCCTGGTGCTGGATGGGGAGGATCCTTTGATGTGGCACCTCAGGGAGTGCACAAAGGGCTCCTTGAGACAGGGACTTGCTGGGATGACCCCACAAATGGGCCTGTCAGGGAAAATTCCCTGTCTGACCACCCTGGAGCCACTCTGGAACTCACAAATCCTGAGCTGGGAATTCCTTCCCAGCTCCACCCCACCCTCACGGGGTCAGACCAGCTTTCCTCCCTCCACATTCCCCACGGCAGAGCCTCAGATGTCTCAATGCTTAAAATAATTAAATCTCAGTGCAATAATTAATAACAAAACAGCAGCTGGAGCTGGTGCCTCTCAGGAGGCCAAGGACCCCCTGGCTTTGCACACCCTCACAGTCCAGGCATGGAAAGTTCTGGATTGCTCAGCTCCTGCTGTGGCTCTGTGTGTCCGGTCACCTGGCTGGACGGTGGCTGGACACGGGCTGCTCAGTGCCAGCCCGTGTCCTCCTGTCCCCAGTTTGTGTCCTCCTGTCCCCAGCCCATGTCCCCTTGTCCCAGCCCATGTCCTCCTGTCCCCAGCCCATTCCTCCTGTCACCCCAGAGCCTGACCAGCCACTTGCCCTGAGTGTGTTCCTGAACACCCAACCATTCCCCAGCTCTGGTTTCTCATGGAGAGGCTCGAGGATTTCCGTGGAAATGCTTTGTGAACACATCCCCCCCCAGGGATCACAGCCCCCAGGCTGAGCAGTGCAAACTCAGCCAGCAGCACCAAACCCTCACCTGGAAATTTCAGACACAGCTGGATTTTTTACATTTTTAAAGGAATTCTTGAGCAGAAAGGCAAAGTCTTGCCAGACTGAATTTTCTTTTCCAAAACCTGAGATGATCACGCTCAGCTCTGGCACAAACTTCTCTTCTGGAAGATCAGCAGCTGGAGATCAGCAGCACCAAACCCTCACCTGGAAATTTCAGACACAACATTTTTTACATTTTTTGAAGGAATTCTTGAGAAGAAAGGCAAAGCCTTGCCAGACTGAATTTTCTTCAGCACAACCCGAGGTGATCACGCTCAGCTGTGGCACAAAGTGCTGTGAACCCTGCCCTGCTGTCTGCTTTTCATCCTGTGGGATCCCAGCCTGGCCAGTACAGCCACAAGTGTCACCAGCCAGCCCTGGGGACCTGGCATTGCCCCCAGCTGGAGTGGAACTGTGTGGATCCTTTGTCTCTCCTTTCTTACACATCTTAATGGTGAGTTTTATTTTAATTTTTTCTTGTTAGGGTCAGGATTAAATGTGTGAGATGGAATTTCTTGTTGGACTCAGGTGTTTATCAGTTCTTATCCATGTCACAGTCTCACAAACCCTGAGCTCTACAGCACTCTAACGAACTAAAAATGGAGCCCCAGCTCTCTCTCTTCAAGGCCTTTTAAGGATAAACTGTCCAATTAAGAAATGACACCTGAATTATTTTCACTTTTAACCCAATAACCAACCACCCATGCCCACAATGTGAACTTTTTTATCCAATGACACAAAAGCACCAAACCCGTGGAGGAGAAGGTGGAGAAGAAGGAGCAGCCACTGCCCCAAACCCCCATCTTGTTTTATAGAGTTTAAGAGTTTAGAATACAGTAAAATATTTAAGTTTCCCACCCTGTGGTGTCACACACTTCTGTCCAAACTGCACAGCCACAATCCCAGCTCTGCCATTCCATTCTGGAAGCTTCTCCAGGGCCTCAGCTCAGTGCAGAGTTCTCCTGGGGCTCAGAGCCTGCAGCACAGAGAGGCTGGAATTCCAACAGAACTTCTGCGGCGTTTTCACCTGGAATGTTCCTAAGCACTGCCCTCAGGCATTTCCTCCTGGTTCTCCGGGCTCATGCTGCTCTCTCTAAAACACACTGGGCAGGGTCCAGAGCTTGGTCACGGGTGCAGCCTCTCCTCTGCCTCAGGGAGGGTTAATTGAGGTTAATTCTCTTTCCTTGGGGGCAGAGGGAGAATTTATTCCCTGTCATGAAGATCTGGCCATGAAATATTATCCAAGTTACCCTTTGCTTTCCTTTTCTAGACACGTGGGGCTATTTGCTGATACTCACTGATAAAATTTAAAACAAACAAACAAACCACAGAGAATAAAGAGGTCACGAGCAAGGAGCTGCGTTGGGGAGGATTTGTTGTGAGCAGAACCTGTGGGATCTGAGTCCTGGAATGCTGTGAGCTGGAGCCTGACCGCAGGAGCTCTGCAGAACTTCCAGGGCTGGGTCACAGCTTGTTTTGCATTTTAAGGTTTGTGTGGGGACCAGCACGTTCCAGCTCCATTCATGGAATCCCCCCAGATCCAGGCCAGGCTCAGCGATCCCCCAGGACACCGCGACTCCCTCGGACAGCACATTCCATTCCTCATCTCCTGCCGGGATTTCCTCCCTCCCCAAGATGCTGCATCCCAAGAGAACCAGGACCCTCCTGGGTGTTGTTGTGACCCCATATCGCATCCCCCAGGCTCTGCTTTCTCCAGGGGCACCCCACCCCATACTGCACCCCCGGCTCACGAACCCAAACATTTCATCCTTTTCCTCCCAGGGCACCTCACACCTGCTGGATCCCGCATCCCTGCACTTCATCCCTTTCCGTCCCCGGGACCGAATTCCGCTCGGGCACGGGATGTTCCCGGCACTGCCACCCCCGCCCGCGCCTCCCGGACCCCGCATCCCCTCCCTGCCCCCGGCCGCCCATCCCGGCAGGGCGGCGCGTCCCTCCCGGTGGCCCGACTCGAAAGCGAAAGCGAAACCGCTGTGGCCACACCGTGACGGCGACAGCGGCGGGGAAGCGGCACGGAACCGCCGCCGGAGCCCGGAGCTGCCCCCGGGCCGCTGCCATGGCACCGCGGCTGCTGCCGCTGCTCTGCGGGGCCGCCGCTCTGCTGCTGCTCCGCGCCGCCGCCGACACCGGTAAGCGGGGCTGCCCCGGCTCCCGCCCGGCTCCGAGCCCTGCCCGGGGCGTCCGCACCCTCCCGGGCTCCCTCCGCCTTCCCCGGGGTGCCCGCTCCCTTCCCGGGCTCCCTCCGCCTTCTCCGTGGTGCCCGCTCCCTTCCCGGGCTCCCTCCGCCTTCCCCGGGGTGCCCACACCCTTCCCGGGCTCCCTCCTCCTTCCCCGGGGTGCCCGCTCCGTGCCCGGGGTGCCCGCTCCCTTCTCGGGCCGACACCGGTAAGCGGGGCTGCCCCGGCTCCCGCCCGGCTCCGAGCCCTGCCCGGGGCGTCCGCACCCTCCCGGGCTCCCTCCGCCTTCCCCGGGGTGCCCGCTCCCTTCCCGGGGTGCCCGCTCCGTGCCCGGGGTGCCCGCTCCGCTTGCCGGGATGCCCGTGGTACTCCCCGGGATCCCGGCTGAGCCCGCTCGACTTCCGGAGGGAATCGCGCCGCTCCCGGAGGTTTCCCAGCTCCCACGGCGGTGCCCACACCCTCCTTAGGGTGCCCGTGCCATCCCTAAGGTGCTCGCTCCGCTTTCCCGGGATGCCCGCGGCGCTCCCTGGGACGCCCGCTCTGCTTCCTGGAGAACTCACGCTGCTCCCTGGAGTACCCGAGCCCCCACTTGGGGTGCCCACACTGTCCCTGGCGTGCCCGTGCCATCCCTAAGTGTTTGCTCCAGTCCCGAGGGTGCCCTCTCAGCTCCCCGGGATGCCCGCTACCCTTCCCAGGCTACCCACGCTATTCCCCGGGTACCCAAAATCCCACTCGGGGTGGCCGTGCCATCCCTAAGTGTTTGCTCCAGTCCCGAGGGTGCCCTCTGTGCTCCCGGGATGCCCGCTACCCTTCCCAGGCTCCCCACGCTATTCCCCGGGTACCCAAAATCCCACTCGGGGTGGCCGTGCCATCCCTAAGATGCTTTCTGTGCTTCCTTGGATGCTTGTTCTGCTCCCTGGGGTACCCAAGCCCCCACTCCAGGCTGCTCCCCGGGGTGTCCATGCCACACCTGGGGTGCCCATGCTGCTCCCTGCATTCCCAAACCTCTCCCTGGGTGCCTCCTCACCCACCCCCAGAGTGCCCAGGCTGCAGCCCCGTGTCCCCCGGGTGCTCACCTGACTCCTGGCATTCCCACACCGCCTCCTCCCGGTGCCCAGGGGGGCTGGGGGTGCTTTCTGGGGTCTGTGTGAGGGACCCTTGGGAGCTGCATCACCGTGGGGTCTCAGCCTGCCTGCACTCTGTGACTTTTCCACACCGCTGGGACTTGTCCATGGCCACATAGCCTGGAATGTCACAGCATTGTCCTGCCTCTCCAGAAGTCCAGAATCCTGGAATCACTGGATCATGACGGCTGAAAGGCAGCTTCGAAGTCACTGAGTGTAACAATTAACCCAGCCCTGCCCAGGCCACCACTGAGCCTGTCCCCAGTGCCACATCCACAGCGCTTTGAATCCCCCCAGGGTGGGGACCCCACCCTGACCACGCCAGCCCATTCCAACAGCCCTTTCCAGGAAGGAATGTTTCCTAAAATCCCCCCTGAGCTGCCCTGGCCCAGCCTGAGGCCGTTCCCTCTCTCCTGTCCCTGTTCCCTGGAGCACAGCCCGACCCCCCCGGCTGTCCCCTCCTGCCAGGGACTTGTGCAGAGCCACCAGGGCCCCTGAGCCTCCTTTGCTCCAGGCTCAGCCCCTGCCCAGCTCCCTCAGCCCCTCCTGCTTCTCCAGCCCCTGCCCAGCTCCCTCAGCCCCTCCTGCTTCTCCAGCCCCTGCCCAGCTCCCTCAGCCCCTCCTGCTTCTCCAGCCCCTGCCCAGCTCCCTCAGCCCCTCCTGCTTCTCCAGCCCCTGCCCAGCTCCCTCAGCCCCTCCTGCTTCTCCAGACCCTTCCCAGCTCTGTTGCTCTTGGAGCTTTGGGAAAAGTCTCCTCACAGCTTGGGCCTTGGAACAACACCTTAGTTCATCCTCGCAGGAGCTGCTGGAAGCAGCAAGACCATTAGGAAACGTTTAATTTGCTGATAATGTGGCAGCTGTGAAGGATTCTGTGAAATAAAAGCTGGAAGGGAATGCAGAGCTTTGGGTGCTCACTCTTCTCCAAGCTCCTGAGTGCTCCTGAAGCCCTGGAAAATTCATTTATCCCTATTTATAACAGAATGACGGGAATGGCCAGGAATGTCCAAGTCTTTGGTGACAAAAATAAGCCAGAAGAGCACCATGAACTGGGAAGACACGAGCCCTGAGCCTCAGGAACGAGCTAAAAATAGCCCTCCCAAATCCATTCCTCACTGAACATGGATCCCAGACATCCCAACAACATTCCAGGCAGCAGTGCTGCCACCAGGATTGTTGTTTGGGGCAAAAACCATGGGTTTAGGGGGTGTTAGAGAAAACAAATAATATTTGTTTTCTTAGTTCACATGATGGGTAATTTGGGATGTGCTGCTGCATCCCACGACGTTCCCACCGGGCATCCTGTCCTCTTCTGCTCAACTGGAAATATTTTTGAGTTAAAATGTGGAAATTTTATTTATTTCCATGATTTTGGTATTTCTCATGGATTTTTCTTGCATCCAGTTTTGTGAAATTTCTCTTTTCTCCACTTTTTTTTTTTTTCTGGTTCATGGCTTTTAAATTTTGAGCAGAAAAACCCCACATCTCCGGGCCTTTTCCTGATATTTTTTTAAGGAGAACAGCCAGGTTTTTCCAGGTGTGGATCCTCCAGCTTCCAGCTGTTGTTGTGCATCCTTGGGAAGCTGCATTTGGACATGGGGTGACATCACATGGCAGCATCTCCATTTGGGATCATCCTGGCTGTATTCCCTGTTCTGCTTCCCAACGTGTCGGGATGAGCTCATCCTCCACAACTGGCATTGCTGGAGGCTGCTGGTGGGGAAAGACAAGAAAAAATGAAGAAAAAATCCACAGAAATGCAAAATCCTTGGATATCAGGCACATTTCAACCTGGATATCGAATCCCAGCAGGATGCAGGGAATCCTGATGGAAAAAGGCAGTGGAGGTGTTTTCCTGGGATGGTCAAATTCCAGCAGCACAGCTCCTTTGGAAGGCTGGCCAAGCGTGGGATGAGTCTTTGAGCAGCTAGGATGATCCATTCCTGGGAAATTCCAACTCACTCCTGAGGGATTAAAGCCTAAATCCTGCATTTCCAGCTGATTCCTCCCCTTTTCCCCTTGGGATGTGTTTGGTCTCATCAAAGAAGCTGAAATCCATGGATGGTGTGAAACGCTGGATGGTGACCCTGGAGATCTGGTTTGAACAACTTGGGCTTTTTTTGGGAGAGGAGATGCCAACCACATGTGAAAACAAACCCCTTTTTGGAGGATTGGGCTGAGGAGAGCAGGTTTAAAAGCTGAAGGCATAAACACAGCTTGCAGATCCCTGCTTTTCCTGGATATTTCTGGTGTTTAGGGCTGGATTTCCTGCTGTGCTCCCTTTGGCATTGGCACGGGAGCGTTTTGCACTGACTGAAGGCACAGTGCCAGCTCTGGTGAGTTGTGAAACATCCCCAGGCAGGCGTTTCCTCAAATCCCAGTTCCAGGAGCTGCTGATTCCAGGAATTTCACCCATGTCTTGACAGCAGCTGTGCTCAGCACCTGGATGTCCCCAGGTCACTGGTGTCCCCTGGCCAGGATCACTCCCGGATCCACCTGGAGCAGATTCCCCTGGGATGTTCTGGGGATGCACCACAAATCAGGGCAGGAGTTTTTGAGGATGGAGATTTTTATCTCTGGATGTTTTGGGTGCTGTGGGAGCACGTTGTGTTCCTGTCCCCACTGCTGCCGTGCCACTGTCCCCTTCCCATCCTGCCCCATTCCCACAGTTTCCAGTTCCCCATCCCCACAGTTTCCAGTTCCCCATCCTGCTCCCATTCCCACGGCTTCCAGTTCCCCATCCTGCCCCATTCCCACAGTTTCCAGTTCCCCATCCTGCTCCCATCCCCTCTGTTTCTGTCATGTTCCCATGCTCACTGTGTTTTCAACCCCATGTTCCCATTCCCACTGTTTCTATCCCCATTGTGCTCCTATTCCCATCCTGCTCCCATTCCCACTTTTTCTGTTCCCATCCTGCTCCCATTCCCACTGTTCCCATCCCCATCCTGCTCCCATTCCAGCTGCCATCACACCCCTGTCCCTGGTGTCTCTGTCCTTGTCACCAGCACGTTCCCACCCCTGTATGCTCCTGTCCTCACTGCCATGGCATTCCCATTCCCGTTCCCATTCCCATTCCCACTGTTTTTCCATCTCTGTTCCACAATGATCCCAGCCCAGCTGTGTGTTCCTGCTGGCTGGACTCTGCCCCATCCCAGCTGGACATCGTTCCATCCATGCCAGGCACCAGTTCATCCATCCAGCCTGGCCGTGCCTCATTCCACCCTATCCCTGCTTCCCTAATTCCCAGATATCCATCATTCCACCCTATCCCTAATTCTCAGATATCCATCATTCCATCCTATCCCTACTTCCCACTGCTCCATCCTAGCCATAGTTCACATCCCAGCCCTGCATGGATCCACCTCATCTGTGCATCCCATCCCAGATATCCATTGTTCCCTCCTGCTCATCCATCCCATCCCAGAATCCCAGATATCCACCACTCCCTCCTGCTCATCCATCCTATCCTATCCCATCCCATCCCATCCCAGAATCCCAGAGATCCTCCGTTCCCTCCTGCTCATCCATCCCATCCCATCCATCCCATCCCATCCCATCCCATCCCATCCCATCCCATCCCATCCCATCCCAGCTGTGTTTTGTGTTATTCCCACTGTACCTCTCTCCATCTCTCCGTGCTGGCTCCCACTGGGCTAGGGGAGCTTCCAGCAGCCAGGATCATGGATAAGCCATTCCCACACCACCGTGGGGATCCAGGTGCTGGCAGGAAATGTTTCCCTTTGCACCAGAAAAGAAGGGAAATTTCATCACTCTGGTGTGGAACCGAGCTCATCCTGAGGCTGAAGGGGAAGCAGGAGCTCGTTTGGGGAAAAGCAAAGCCACAACTCAAAATCCAGCGTTGTCCCTCCGTGTGGGGTACTTGGAATTCAGCTGCCACCTTCCAGAGGGGAACAACTCCTGGGAAGTGGCTGGAGGACTCAGCAGAGCTGGAATTTTTCACGTCCAGCTGTGAAATGAGTGGAGAAGGATGGGGGCAGTGACCACAGCTGGAATTCAGCAGCTGGAGGCAGCTGGGGCTGCTGGCCTGGGACAGCCACTGCATGGGAAGGAATTCCATAGAAATTCCTTGCTGGCTGGACGAGCTGCTATGAGTGACCACAAACATTCTGGAAGTGGAGCTTTCCCTTTCTCCAGCCTCTGGAGGAGCTGCTACGAGTGATCCCAAGAACTCTGGGAATATTCTCCCTTTCTCCATTCCCTGTGTCAGGCACGAGGTCCCTTTATTTCTGCAGCATGGATGAATCCCTGTATCCACCCCCAGGCAGGACTTTATAGCATCATGGAAAGCTCTGGGCTGGGAGGGAATTCAGGGATCACCTCATTCCATGTCCTGCCACGGGCAGCGACACCTCCCACTATCTCCAAGCCCCATCCAACCCGGCCTTGGGCACTTCCAGGGACGAGAAGCGGGGAATTCCCCAGCACAGCCAGAGCTTGTCTGCTCTCCCTGTTGTGATTCCATGTTTCTTTTCCCATCCCATCCCACTCCAGCTCGCTGCAGCCGCCCCAAGGCCGTGGCCAACGCTCACATCGACGCCGGGAACCGCACGGAGCTGAACTCCCGCCTGCGCTACGCCTGCAACCCCGGCTACAAACGGAAAGCTGGGACCTCCAGCCTCATCCAGTGCATCCTCTGGAACGGCTCCGAGCCCCGCTGGACCCACCCCACGCTCCAGTGCATCCGTGAGTCCGAGCTGGGAGCTGGGGCAGCGGCACCCCCGGAGCGGGAGCGTGGGGGAAACGCGAGCGTCACCCAAGCGGCGTTTCTTCCAAAAGAATCAGAAATTGGGGCAGTACAGAGAGGAATTTATCCGTGGAATTCCTCATGGATCATGGGGGATGTCCATGGGTTGGGAAAACAAAAGTTTAGGGACTTGCATCCTTTGGTGCTCCCAGACCTGGGGGAGGAATTTATTGTTGGGGACAGAGCGCCAAGAATTTATAAACCACAAAGAGACTTTGCATAAACCAGAGGTGCCCAATCTGGGAAAACAGAAATGCTGAAAATACACATTAATTAGGATGATTAAAAAGGGACAAATTACTAATCAATAGAAGATAGAATGGTAATTATTAGCTTGAAGCCAGTGAGCATTAATTCCTTGTTTTGCTAAAATATAAAAATTGTTAAAGTTTGACAATGAACATCCATTTTTTGGAATTAGGGGAATTTCCCCCAGACCTCAATGTTGGATGAAATAATTTTGACTCTCTAACTTACCAAACCACTTGGAGAGTTCATTTCCCAGCTGATGGTGTCTCCCTGTTGTGTTTTCCCAAAGGAGATCCAGCTCTTTCCTGGGAAACCCCCGCCCTGGAGAGCACGACCCAGAGGGGTGAGGAACAGGACTGGGATTGGGATTGGGACTGGGATTGGGGCAGAGCCACAGCTGCCAGGGTGTGGCAAGCCCAACATTCCCGTGCTGGGATCAGATTCACCCCGTGGGGTGAAATCCCAGCGTTCTGTGGCTGCTGGGTGAGGGCACGGAAATAACGGCACCGATGATTTTGGGAACTTAAACATTTCCCACCGTTTTCCCAGCAGGTACCACAGGTGCCACCCCAAATTCCAGCCCCTCTCCAGCTTCCAGCCAGTCCCCTGTGCCAGCAGCAGCTGATGGGCTGTCACCAGATGGATCCAGGCCAGCGGAGATGGTTCCAACACTGGACACACCCAGGCTGGGAGAGGGGACAACCCCGCTGCCCATCCCTCCCACGGATTATGCTGCAGGTTGGGCTGATTCCCAAGGAATTCAAACCTCCCCTGGGCCTTGTTTCACCCACAAAGGCTCTTTTGATTTTCCAGAGGAACTTTTCATTCTCTCCAACCTCCTTCCTAGTGAGGCTCCTCCCAGTATTTCCTACCTTTGCAGCTCAAAATTTCCTTTTCTCTCCTCTCTTCCAGTTTCCATCCAGTCCGTGGTCTCTTCTGTTGGTAAGCTGGGAAAAAAAACCAAAAACAAACAAACAACCAAAAAACCCCAAACTTCTTCGGGAAACAGGGGCTTATTTCAATTTTTTTTAAGCTTAAAATCCCTTTTGGGGGCTGTGGGAGCTTTATTCCATGGCCAATGGGAATGCCACTGAGGGGGGGAAGGATTCAGCACCCAAATTTCTCACTGGGAAGAAGAATTCCCTGTTCCCTCCCTTGGGATCTTGTGATGGTGCCTGGAGTGGTTTGGGCTCCTTATGGAGCTGTTTTGGTGGAACTCATCAGGCACGGGTGGGGAGATGCTCCTCACCCCAGTGTCCATCCCACAGGACTCCTGGTGCTGCTGGCCACCGGGACTGCGGCCGTCTGCTGCTGGAGGAGGAGGAGGAGGAAGTAAGTGCCAAGCCCCAGGAATGAGTTTCCCAAGGCTTCTGAGCTTTCCAAAGAAAAGCCTTGCAATGCCACTGATGCTCCTCTTCCCCCCACAGATTCACCAGGCAGGGCTACACAGTGACAGAGCCAGACATTCCCATGGAGGGAATTCCCTCTGGGAACGAGGAGGTGGCACCTCCTGCCATTGTCCCCACGGGCTGAGCACCCACCCTGGGGACACTGAGCACCCACCATGCCCAGGGATGGAGTTCTGGATGCTTCCCTGAGGGGTGGCACAGCACACGGAGCAGCCGGGCACGCGTGGCTGCTCTTCCCAGCCTGAACACAGATGATTCCCATGGATCATCCCAAAGGTGGGTGGGGGTCCTGCACCAGGAGCTGGGATTGGGGGGAAGTGGGGATGCTGGTGGTGGGCAGGGAGAGGGTTGGGATGTTGGGATGGGGTTTGGGATGAAGCTGAGCTGCCCTGCCCCAGGTAATTCCCATTCCCTGTCCAGGAGCATGGGCAGAGCTGGAGTAGCTGGATACCTGTCCCATCCCTGTCCCAGCTGTGCCCCAAATCCCAGAAAATGGATGAAGGGGGACCCAACCAAGCATCCCCCTAAACATCCTCATCCTTTTCCCTGCTTTGTCCACAAATCCCAGAAAATGGATGGAGAGGGATCCAGCAAAGTATTTCCTCACATCCTCATCAACTTCCTGCCTTTGCCCCAAATCCCAGAAAATGGATGGGGAGGGATCCAGCCAAGCATTCCCCTACACATCCTCATCCCTTTTCCCAGCTTTGCCCACAGATCCCAGAAAATGGAGTGAGGGGGATCCAGCAAAGCATTTCCCCACATCCTCATCCTTTTCCCAGCTTTGTCCCCAAATCCCAGGGATGAGACTGAGAAAGAACCAGCCAAGCATTTCCCCACATCCTCATCAACTTCCTGCCTTTGCCCCAAATCCCAGAAAATGGATGAGGGGGACCCAACCAAGCATTCCCCTACACATCCTCATCCCTTTCCCAGCTTTGTCCCCAAATTGCCCCAAATCCCAGAAATCAGACGGAGAGAACCAGCCAAGCATTTCCCCACATCCCCATCCCATTCCCAGCTTTGTCCCCACATCCCAGGAATGAGACTGAGGGAGAACCAGCCAAGCATTTCCCCACATCCCCATCCCATTCCCAGCTTTGTCCCCACATCCCAGGAATCAGACTGAGGGAGAACCAGCCAGGCATTTCCCCACATCCCCATCCCATTCCCAGCTTTGTCCCCACATCCCAGGAATCAGACTGAGGGAGAACCAGCCAGGCATTTCCCCACACCCTCACCCTTTCCTGCTGTCTTGCAGCCACGGAGGCAGAGCCAGAGGTGTTGGGACCATCCCACCCCAGAGCCCAGGGATCCTCTGGAAGCGCTTCCAGCACCAATCCCAGCTCTGGATCCTGATCCCCACTGGCTCAGGGGGAACCCAAGCTGGAGCAGTCTCTACAGGCACCACCAAGGACCAAGAACACAATTTAGGGAATATTTTCCTTTGTGTGTTTTCCCTTTATCCATCAGCAGTTTTTAGGCACTTGTTTCCTTATCCAGGTTTTATCCACTTGTTTCCTTACACTCTGGAGAAGGCAGCTATTTATTTTTATCTATAAATAAATATATTTTATATAAAAATCAACAGAGCAGTGGGTTCTTAACTGGATGGGAAGGATTGGATTGGGATGAATCCATGCCCACAGCACCAAGGACATTCCCATCAGACACCATGGAAATAAAGGGTCCATTCCCATCCTCCAGAGCTGCCAGTTCTCAAAAGCTTGGGAGGCTGCAGGGATGCAACAGCTGAAATTGCAGGGCTTCTCCTGGCTGCCCTGGTCCTGTTTGTGCCTCTGGTGCAGGATGTGTGCCAGGCACAGCACTGGGCACATCCCTGCTCCCAGGGATGCTCGGGAGGCTGGGAGGGAGCAGCAGGTGCCTGATCCAGGTCCAGGCTGGGAATGCATTCCTGGAGCCAGCTCTGGAAGTGAAAGCAGAGGGAGGGAAGCAGCTCCATGAATGGGAAAAAGGGATGTCTGAGATCCCTGCAGCAGGCACAGCCCAAGCTCCAGGCTGTGTCCAAGGGCACATTCCTTAAAGCACTTTCAGTTTTGATTTCCCATGGCACAGGCTCTGGAATTGCTGAGTGTGATCCACCTGAGCGTTCCTGGGAAATAAAGGGTATTTAAGGGCAGGGAAGAGACACAAAGGAGCTGTTAAGGCTTTTTTTGGCTACACATTTAATTCTAGGATTGGAAATCCCTCTCCAGTTTGTCCCTGAGTTTGGCTGGAACCAAACCAAAGGAATTTTTCTGCTGCTGCCTCATTTTTTTCTTCCTGGTTGGCTGCAGGGAGAGGGGAAAGAATTCAGGGAAACCTCTCAGCTGCAAAGATGGAAAATGAATTCACTGGGAGAGATTTATTATTTCCTCCCACAGCTAGACAGGAACAGTTCATTTAAAGAAATAAATCTTCTTTGGATACTTTCCAGTGTTGTGTTTCCTCTGCTTCCAGAGGGTCAGAGGGATTTCCAGGAATTATGAGATGTTCAGGAAATTTGGACACTGGTGACAGGAGGAAGAGTTCCAAAATGAACCCTGCTCTGTCTGATCCATTCCTAAAGTGCAGATTCCTCTGGAGATCCCACTCCCAGCTCCTGGAGGATGAGGCAGGGCTGGAGGAAAGGCATCACATTGTCCCCAGGGAGTCTGAAGTTCTTCTGGAGCTGGGAACATCCTGCTCCAACATCCCCCTGGAATTTGGAGCCAGGCTGAAATCTGCTCCAACATCCACCTGGAATTTGGAGCTGGGCTGAAATCTGCTCCAACATCCCCCTGGAATTTGGAGCTGGGCTGAAATCTGCTCCAACATCCACCTGGAATTTAGAACTGGGAACATCCTGCTCCAACATCTGCCTGGAATTTGGAGCTGGGCTGAAATCCTGCTCCAACATCCACCTGAAATGTGGAGCCAGGCTGAAATCCTGCTCCAACATCCGCCTGGAATTTGGAGCTGGGCTGAAATCTGCTCCAACATCCACTTGATTTTCGAGCTGGGATGTGCCAAGAGGATTTGTCCCACATCCAGGACAGCTCTGGGAAGCTGGAGGGCTTTGTCAGAGCTGGATGGGCTCCTGCTGGATCGTTGGGAAAGAGGTGAGAGGAGTCAGGGAGCCGAAGAACAGCCAGGTGCAAGCCTGGCAAAGGAATCCCCCTGGATCCCGGCTGCCGTCGCTCTGTGGGAGGAAAAGAGGAGATTTCAGGGAGGAGGAAGCAGCAGGAACACAACCTCGGCTTCCCAGCTCTGCCACAGCCCAGGGAGGGGAGCCATGATGTGCCCAAAGCAAGGAAATCCCACACAGAACCATGGAATGGTTGGAAAAGATCTTTAAGGACATCGAGTCCAGCTGCTGCAGGAAGAACTGATGCCTTGTGAAGGCTGAGCTAGAAGAGAGAGTAGATGGAGCTCCAGAACCACAGCCACGGGCTCTGGAATGCCTCCAGGAACGGGAATTCCACCCTGCCCGGGCAGCCCCTGCCACGCCTGGAAACCCTTTCCATGAGGGAATTGTCCCCAGGGTCCCCAGAGCTGCCCTGGCCCAGCCTGGGGCTGTTCCCTGCCCTGCCCGTGGCCATGGAGCTGCCCAGGCTGAGCTCGTGTTCCCTGCGGAGCTCGGCCCTCCCACGGCTCGGGACAAGGATCCAGAGGGACCAAAGGCACCCCTGGCCCTGGCACTGGCACTGGGCCAGGCTGCTGTGCCAGCCCAGCCGGGCATTCCGTGGGCTGCAGGAGCCACACGTGGGCTCTGGCAC
This sequence comes from Passer montanus, assembly GCF_014805655.1. Taxonomy (NCBI): domain Eukaryota; kingdom Metazoa; phylum Chordata; class Aves; order Passeriformes; family Passeridae; genus Passer; species Passer montanus. The sequence goes on along the minus strand of NW_024366849.1, from coordinate 123,021 downwards.
TGCAGAACCCCAGAGCTGGATCCCTGAGTCTCAGATGGGATGTGTGGGACGGAGTGGATCTGTGGGAAGTGCAACACCACCTGGAATTACCCTTGGAGTTCACCCCTGGCTGTGAGCACGAGGACACGGATGGGGAGCTGAGATCCCTGCTCGGAACAGGGACTGGAATGGCTCAGGAAAGCTCCAAATCCCAAATCCCAGGGAAGGGACCTACGTGAGTCAACGGGAGCTTCTTCACCACCAGCCCGGAGCTGATCTCCAGGGGTTTTGCACATCCTGACACACAGCAAACAACAGGAGCTCCATCCTTGTCCTTGCCAGCCTCACTCAGCAGCTCCACCCGGAGGAATCGCTCCTAGGAAACACGGAGAAAAGGGAATGGCACCCTCGGAGGCAGCTGAGGGAAGCTGAACGTTGCTCCGTAATTTTTTTAAGCCCCTAAGGAAGAGACTTGGAACATGATGGGATTTAAAGAAGGAACAAACCCTCAAATTCCTGGTGATGAAAAAGCTCCAGAAGCCAACAGAAGGAAAGGAAGGGAAAGGGAAAAAAGGAGAGGGAAAAAAGGAGAGGGAAAAAAGGAGAGGGAAAAAAGGAGAGGGAAAAAAGGAGAGGGAAAAAAGGAGAGGGAAAAAAGGAAAGGGAAAGGGAAAGGAAAAGGAAAAGGAAAAAAGGAAATAAATGAAGGAAATGAAATGAAGGAAATAAATGAAGAGCTGGAAGGCCCTGCAGGCTGGGAAAAGGGAACCTCCACACTTCCACGGAGATAAAAACCCAGGATCTGTGGAAAACAACATCCAAAAGCAAGAACTGTGGAAAAAGCTCACTGCCATCCTGTGTCTTCCTACTGGAATCTCTGATGGAGCAGCAAAATGCAGGAATAGAAGTGATTGCTGTTGTGGTGCATGCCAGCACAAGGAGCAGCCATGGCACCAGGATGGATCTCAGGATAATCCTTGGGTGCCTGGAATCACCCCCAGCAGCATTCCCCTGCCCTGGGAAGGCTTCACTTACTCCAGCCAGAGCTAAAAGGTTTTCCAGGGATTTGGACATCAGCAGGCACTTCTTGGCTCTGGTCACGGCCACGTAGAGCAGGTTCCACTCGTCCTGAGGGGTCCTGGCTGGGGGGAGGAGAGACAATCCACAGGGCTTCGACATTCCCCCAGGAATGGGGACTCCACCCTGCCCTGACACCTTTTCCACAGGGAAATGTTCCCTAACATCCAACCCAACCCCCCCCTGGCTCAGCTGGAGGGATCAAACCTGGGAGCAGGGAATGCTGAGCTGCTCGAGAGCACGGAATTCCCAGCTGGAATCAGCCCTGGGCACCCTGAGCCGGGCTCAGCCTCCCACACCAACCCACTGGGAATGGTTTATCCAGTCCTGCCTTGCTGGGATGGGATTGCTGGAGCCAGGGAATCACTGGGGCTGGGAGATTTCTGGGATGGAACCCAACATTCCCAGCACTGCCAGGGCCACCATGTCCCCAAGTGCCACATCCACAGGGTTTTGAATCCCAACAGGAATGGGGATTCCACCCCTGTGCCAGTGCCTGACCCCCTTTCCATGAAGGAATTGTCCCCAAATCCCCCCCGAGCTGCCCTGGCCCAGCCTGAGGCCGTTCCCTCTCTCCTGTCCCTGTCCCCTCCTGGGAAATGGATTTTTGTAAAATTTGATGGAAAGTTTATATAGTTTGGTATATTTGTATATAAATATTGAGATAAGGTGTGTTGATTTAGGAAGGTTATTGAATAGGGATGACCTTGCTGAGAGAGATTTAATTGGAAATAAGTTTTAAAATAGGGTTTTGTAAAAAGCTCAGATATTTTAGAGAATTAGAATGTGTTTTACTCTTTATTGAGATTGATAATAGAGTAAAACTTTGTAAAACACCTCTCAATTACCCCATCTCTACAAAAAGTAGGAAAACCAAAATTCCCTCCTGCCAGGGACTTGTGCAGAGCCACCAGGGCCCCTGAGCCTCCTCTGCTCCAGGCTCAGCCCCTGCCCAGCTCCCTCAGCCCCTCCTGCTTCTCCAGACCCTTCCCAGCTCCCTCAGCCCCTCCTGCTTCTCCAGACCCTGCCCAGCTCCATTCCCACTCTCCAGCCCCTCACCACATTTTTCTTTCCCATTTTTGGGGTCTCCAGGGAGCTGTTTCCTCACCAAGAGCCGTGCTCATCCTCCTCAGGAAGTCCCCAGTGACAGAAGGGATTTGCACAAAATCATCTGCCACGCAGACGGTGTCGAATTCCAGGCCCTTGGCTTGGTGCACGGTCCCGATGAGAAAATCTGGGAAAAACAAGGAAAAAGGCTCAGCCTGGGCAGCAATAATGGTAATTTTTGTTTCATTCCATTCTGCATCCATTCCCCTTCTCCCAAAGCTCCTCTGTGAGGAATCAGGATGGATGAAGGGGATTTGTACCCAGGGAAATTCCTGGTTGGCATCCCGAGCTCCAGCCACATTCCCAAACAGGAATGTTCAATTTCTGAGGAATTTTCTCTCCCCAAATTCCAACAGGAATCCCAAATGGGCAGGGGTTCCACATTCCACTATCCCAACATCCAACTTTGGGCATTCCAGGGATGCAGGGGCAGCCCCAGCTGCTCTGGCAATTCCAGCCCAGCCAGCAATTCCTCCTTCCCAAAATCCCACCCCAATCTCCCTTCCCAAGGAATTCCCTCCATTCCCAGCTCTCCCAGCCTGGGATTGGATCCATCCCCACCCCAACTCTGATCCAGGGGTTTCACTGGGAATCTCAGGACTCCAGGAAGGGTCTCCCTTCCCTTTTCCATCCCCAACTTCCATAAAAATCCCTGGGGATGGATTCTGAGTGTCCCAAATCCCAGAATCCCAGAGCAGTTTGGGTGGGAAGGGACCTCAAAGCTCATTCCAGGGACACCTCCCCTGTCCCAGGCTGCTCCAACCCTTCCTTGGGCACTGCAGGGATCAGGGGCAGCCCCAGCTGCTCTGGCAATTCCAGCCCAGCCAGCAATTCCTCATGGCCAAGATCCCATCCATGGCTGCCCTCTGGCACTGGCAGCCATTCCCTGGCTCCTGTCCCTTGTCCCCAGTCCCTCTGCAGCTCTCCTGGAGCCCCTGCAATGTGCTGGAAGCTCTCCCTGGATCCTTTTCCAGGAGAACATTCCAGCTCTCCAAGCTCCCTCCAGAGCAGAACTCCAACCCCAAAACCAACCCCCCTCCCTTCTCCCTAAAAACCCCGCCTGACCTTCTCCCAGGATTTAAAACAACCCCAACTCCTCCTGGGCCCCGGGCTCACCTGCCAGGGCCTCGTGGCACACGTGGCTGTCCCGGATCCTGCCCACCAGCGCGGGGATGCTGTGGCTGTACCTGTCCACGAGGCCGATCTTGCCCTGCAGGTCGCGGTCGTCGGCGCGCGCCGCGAACTCCCGGAGCGCCGGCAGCCCCCCGGCGCCCTCCCAGCGCCGCACCAAGGCGTCCTCGATCGCCAGCCTCGCTGCCAGCCAGGAGGGAATCATTGCACTTATTTTCATTTTTATTGCAGGTTCCATCCAGCGGTTTCAGCCTTATACTGATTTTTATCATTTGCAGCTGTCAAAGGAATTTTGCCAGGGGTTCGCCGCATAAAAAATTGGGAATAGCGTTCATGGGATTGAGGGTTTGTGGAAAATTTGGGATTTTTTTTGTTGTCCCCATAAAAATCCCGTCTGTTGTTGGTGGGTTTTAAAGGGATGAGTTTTATACTGGATTTTATTCCGTATTTTAAAGGAATTCCTGAATATTATTCCGTATTTTAAAGGAAAGCCTGATTTTTATCCTGAATTTTATTCCATACTTTAAAGGAAATACTGAATTTTATCTTGGATTTATTCCATACTTTAAAGGAAATCCTGAATTTTATCTTGGATTTATTCCATACTTTAAAGGAAATACTGAATTTTATCTCCCCCTCCATCCTCCCTAAAAACCCCGCCTGACCTTCTCCCAGGATTTAAAACAACCCAAACTCCTCCTGGGCCCCGGGCTCACCTGCCAGGGCCTCGTGGCACACGTGGCTGTCCCGGATCCTGCCCACCAGCGCGGGGATGCTGTGGCTGTACCTGTCCACGAGGCCGATCTTGCCCTGCAGGTCGCGGTCGTCGGCGCGCGCCGCGAACTCCCGGAGCGCCGGCAGCCCCCCGGCGCCCTCCCAGCGCCGCACCAAGGCGTCCTCGATCGCCAGCCTCGCTGCCAGCCAGGAGGGAATCATTGCACTTATTTTCATTTTTATTGCAGGTTCCATCCAGCGGTTTCAGCCTTATACTGATTTTTATCATTTGCAGCTGTCAAAGGAATTTTGCCAGGGGTTCGCCGCATAAAAAATTGGGAATAGCGTTCATGGGATTGAGGGTTTGTGGAAAATTTGGGATTTTTTGGTTGTCTCCATAAAAATCCCGTCTGTTGCTGGTGGGTTTTAAAGGGATGAGTTTTATACTGGATTTTATTCCGTATTTTAAAGGAATTCCTGAATATTATTCCGTATTTTAAAGGAAAGCCTGATTTTTATCCTGAATTTTATTCCATACTTTGAACCCAACATTCCCAGCACTGCCAGGGCCACCATGTCCCCAACGGAAATCCTGATTTTTATCCTGAATTTTATTCCATACTTTAAAGGAAATACTGAATTTTATCGTGAATTCATTCCATACTTTAAAGGAAAGCCTGATTTTTATCTTGGATTTATTCCATACTTTAACGGAAATCCTGATTTTTATCCTGAATTTTATTCCATACTTTAAAGGAAATAATGAATTTTATGGTGAATTTTATTCCATACTTTAAAGGAAATCCTGAATTTTATCTTGGATTTATTCCATACTTTAAAGGAAATCCTGAATTTTATCCTGAATTTTATTCCATACTTTAAAGGAAATAATGAATTTTATGGTGAATTTTATTCCATACTTTAAAGGAAATCCTGAATTTTATCTTGGATTTATTCCATACTTTAAAGGAAATCCTGAATTTTATCTTGGATTTATTCCATACTTTAAAGGAAATCCTGAATTTTATCTTGGATTTATTCCATACTTTAAAGGAAATACTGAATTTTATCCTGAATTTTATTCCATATTTTAAAGGAATTCCTGAATTTTTTTCCTGAATTTTATTCTGTATTTTAAAGGAAAAGCTGATTTTTATCCTGAATTTTACTCCATATTTTAAAGGAAATCCTGAATTTTAACCTGAATTTTATTCTGTTTTTAAAAGGAAATCCTGATTTTTTTTTCCTGAATTTTCTTCCATATATTAAAAGAAATCCTGAATTTTATCTGAATTTTATTCCATATTTTAAAGGAAATTTTTAAAAAATTGAGCTTTACACCCAAACCAATCCAGGGAACACTGAAAATAATTAAAAAACAATTGAAAATTTGAAAAATTTGGGAAAAATATCCCAAATTCTGGGTTTACTTACACTGAAAATAAGGAATCACTGTGGAAAGCTGAGAAAAGATGCTTGAAAATTGCCAAATTTGGGGATTTCTGGAATTAAGCAGCCAAAATAGCCCAGCCCATGATAAAACCATTAAAAAATGAGATTTAAACTGAAAAAATTAATTAGGAAATATAAAATTAACCGGGGTTAATTATAAAATTGTAATAAATAATATATAATAATTATAAATAAAATAATTCAAAATATAATATTTATAAATATTAAACAATAAATATAAATATTAGATAAATATAACTATTAAACTACCTATAATTTATAATAATTATTAAAAATAATTATATAATGACACATAGATTTTTATTTTTTTTTTTTTTAATAATTAAAAGGGTTTTGATTTCCAGCAAAACCTAAAAAATCCCAGAAAAAAGAAGGAGAAGGGAATACTCACAGTTTTTCCTGACATCTGCAGGCAGGCTGAGCTTCCAAATGTCATAAATTCTGCTCAGGCCAAATCTCTCCAATCCCTAAAAGGAAGAAAAATGTATTTATAAAACACAGAAATAAAATTTATTTAGAAAATATATTTTATTTATTTTTTTTAAGATGTATTTTTTGTTTTTATTATTCCATATATGTTTTATTTATGCATTAATTTTATTTACCAAATAAAATTTATTTATAAAATACATGAAATATTAAAAAAAACCCATAAAATAATACAAAATTACATAAAATAAACTAACAAAAAACCAAATAAAAATAATAAAGTTATTGCATTTATAAATACAATTTATTCCAAACTGCAGAAGATTTTCAACCCTGAGCACTTCAACCCCTCCACAAATTGGAATTTGGGTGGAAAAAAAAAGGAAAATTTGAAATACCAACCTAAAATTCCCAAGGATCAAGTTCCAAACCTGTTAAAATTCCCAAAATCAGGCTGAAAACCTCTCCAAATTCCATTAATTTTGTTGTTTTCCTGCCCCATTCCTGCTAAAAATGGGACAAATTATCCCAAAAATGGGATGAGGCCTGCAAGGCCTGGAGAGGAACAGCTCTAAACAATCAAAAATTCCTGCTTTTTCCTGAAATATTAATTTAAAACCTTGGAATTATTTATTGCAGCTGTTCATCCCTCTTTTCCTTGCCCCATCCCTCATAAAAATGGGAAAAATTATCGTAAAAATGGGACAAATTATCCCAAAAATGGGATGAGGCCTGCAAGGCCTGGAGAGTAAGAGCTCTGAATAACATCCCTGGCCACAAAAAAATCCTGCTTTATCCTGGAATATTAATTTAAAACCTTGAAATTATTTATTGCAGCTGTTTGTCCCTCTTCTCCTTGCCCCATCCCTCATAAAAATGGGACAAATTATCCTAAAAATGGGACAAATTATCCCAAAAATGGGATGAGGCCTGCAAGGCCTGGAGAGTAAGAGCTCTGAATAACATCCCTGGCCACAAAAAAATCCTGCTTTTTCCTGGAATATTCATTTAAAACCTTGAAATTATTTATTGCAGCTGTTTGTCCCTCTTCTCCTTGCCCCATCCCTCATAAAAATGGGACAAATTATCCTAAAAATGGGACAAATTATCCCAAAAATGGGATGAGGCCTGCAAGGCCTGGAGAGTAAGAGCTCTGAATAACATCCCTGGCCACAAAAAAATCCTGCTTTTTCCTAGAATATTCATTTAAAACCTTGAAATTATTTATTGCAGCTGTTTGTCCCTCTTCTCCTTGCCCCATCCCTCATAAAAATGGGACAAATTATCCTAAAAATGGGAAAAATTATCCAAAAAATGGATTGAGGCCTGCAAAAAAAGCCCCAAAATGGGACGAGGCCTGCAAGGGTTGGAGAGGAAGAGCTTCAAATAACATCCCTGGCCACAAAAAACTCCTGCTTTTTCCTGGAATATTCATTTAAAACCTCAGAATAACTTGTCCCAAATGTCCATCCATTTTTTCCTTGCCTCATCCCTGATAAAAATAGGACAAATTATCCAAAAAATGGGATGAGACCTGCAAGGCTTGGAGATTAAGAGCCCCAAATAACATCCCTGGCCACAAAAAAATCTGGTATTTTTCTAAAAATTGCTGCTTTTTCCTGCAATATTCATTTAAAAACTCGGAATTCTTTATTTCAGTTGTTCATCCCTCTTTTCTTTGCCCCATCTCTGATAAAAATGGGACAAATTATCCCAAAAATGGGATGAGGCCTGCAAGGCCTGGAGAGTAAGAGCTCTGAATAACATCCCTGGCCACAAAAAAATCCTGCTTTTTCCTGGAATATTCATTTAAAACCTTGAAATTATTTATTGCAGCTGTTTGTCCCTCTTCTCCTTGCCCCATCCCTCATAAAAATGGGACAAATTATCCTAAAAATGGGAAAAATTACCCAAAAAATGGATTGAGGCCTGCACAGAAAAGCCCCAAAATGGGACGAGGCGTGCAAGGGTTGGAGAGGAAGAGCTTCAAATAACATCCCTGGCCACAAAAAACTCCTGCTTTTTCCTGGAATATTCATTTAAAACCTCAGAATAACTTGTCCCAAATGTCCATCCATTTTTTCCTTGCCTCATCCCTGATAAAAATAGGACAAATTATCCAAAAAATGGGATGAGACCTGCAAGGCTTGGAGATTAAGAGCCCCAAATAACATCCCTGGCCACAAAAAAATCTGGTATTTTTCTAAAAATTGCTGCTTTTTCCTGCAATATTCATTTAAAAACTCGGAATTCTTTATTTCAGTTGTTCATCCCTCTTTTCTTTGCCCCATCTCTGATAAAAATGGGACAAATTATCCCAAAAATGGGATGAGGCCTGCAAGGGCGGGAGAGTATGAGCTCCAATTAACATCCCTGGCCACAAAATAAAATTCTGCTATTTTTCTAAAAATTCCTGCTTTTTCCTGGAATATTTATTGAAATCCTTGGAATAACTTGTTCCTGCTGTCCATCCCTCTTTCCCTGCCTCATTCCTGATAAAAATTATCCCAAAAAATTGATTGAGGCCTGCACAAAGAAGCCTCAAAATGGGACGAGGCCTGCAAGGGCTGGAGAATAATGGCATCCCTGGGCACAAAAAATTCCTGTTTTTTCCTGGAATATTCCTTGAAATCCTCGGGATTTGAGTGGGTGCAAGGCCCCTCACCCCAATGATGTGGAATTTGGCCGGGGGGTTCCTCCCAGAGAATTCCACGGCGTCCTCAAACACGTTCCAGTTGCTCCGGGACAGCAGCGCCACCTTCCCCTCCCGGCCTCCCCTCACGTCCCCTGGGGGAGGAATCCCCAGTTAGCCACGGCCATTCCCAGCTGGAATCCCCAGTTAGCCACGGCCATTCCCAGCTGCAATCCCCAGTTAGCCACGGCCATTCCAGCTGGAATCCCCAGCTCACCCCTCTGGTCTCCTCCCAGCAGGGTTCTGCTGCGGATCCCCTTGCACACATCCAGGATCGTGGCTCCCACGTAGGCGATCTCGGGGCCGAACCTGAAACTCTGCAGAAACCCGGGATCAGCAGGAAAACCAGCAGGAATTTTATAGATTCCAAGAATTCCATCTCTATATGGAATTATGGGATTCCCAGCAATCTTCTGGACAGCTTTTTCCATGGAAAAAGCATCAAAATTTCTCCAAAATACTCCTGGAAATCTTGGTTGTTCTTAAGACCTTATGGAGAACTTTTCTCTTGGAAAAAGCATCAAAATCCCTCCAAAATATTCCTGGAAATCCTGGGCATTCTTAAATCCAAATTATGGCATTCCCACCAACCTCCTGGACAATTTTTTTTCCTGGAAAAGGCACCAAAATCCCCAAAATATTCCTGGAAATCCTGGCCATGGCAGGGACACCTCCCACTGTCCCAAAATGTCCAGCCTGGCCTTGGGCACTGCAGGGATCAGGGGCAGCCCCAGCTGCTCTGGCAATTCCAGCCCAGCCAGCAATTCCTCGTTCCCAAGATCCCATCCATGGCTGCCCTCTGGCACTGGCAGCCATTCCCTGGCTCCTGTCCCTTGTCCCCAGTCCCTCTGCAGCTCTCCTGGAGCCCCTGCAATGTGCTGGAAGCTCTCCCTGCACCCTTCCCTTCTCCAGGAGAACATTCCCAGCTCTCCCAGCATCCCCAGGTCTGGTGGATCCCACAGCTGGATCCAGCATTCCAGATGTGATCCCCTCACAAAAGGGGAATCTCCCTGAAACAAAGCCTTAATCCCAACTCCCACTTTTCCACCAACAGGATGGGATCCCTCCACTGAAGCCCCACAGCTGCCAGACTCCCCAGCAATCCAGGGAAAACAAGCCCTCCACAGTGCCAAATTTTCCATGGACCTGGGATTTATCCATGGAAACGCTGCCCTTACCTGGGTCAGGTAGTACACGTGGGTGTGAGGCACCAGGTACAGGGTGTTGACGGCGCCTCGGAAGGTGTAGATCTGCTGGTGGGGGTCTCCCACCAGGATCTTCCCACATCTTTGGGATTGCACGATATCCACGATGGCTGTGAGGGAAAAAATATTGGATCATGAGGGAAGAACCTGCTCCAAATCCAAGGAAAAGTTGTTTGGAACATGAGGGTCCAAATTCAAGGAAAAGCTCAGCTGAGATCATGATGGAAGAACCTGCTCCAAGGGAAAGCTCAGTTTGGATCACAAGAGTCCAAATCCAAGGAAAAGTTCAGTTGGAATCATGAGGTTCCAAATCCAAGAAAAAGCTCCGTTTGGATCATGAGGGAAGAACCTGCTCCAAACCCAAGGAAAAGCTCAGCTTGGATCATGACGGAAGAACCTGTTCCAATGCAAATCCAAGGAAAAGTTCAGTTTGGATCATAAGGGAAGAACCTGCTCCAAACCCAAGGAAAAGCTCAGTTTGGATCAGGAGGGTCCAAACCCAAGGAAAAGCCCAGTTTGGATCAGGACGGAAGAACCTGCTCCAAATCCAAGGAAAAGCTCAGCTTGGATCATGAGGGAAGAACCTGCTCCATACCCAAGGGAAAGCTCAAATGGGATCATGAAGGAAGAACCTGCTCCAAATCCAAGGAAAAATTCAGTTGGGATCATGAGGGAAGAACCTGCTCCAATGTAAATCCAAGGAAAAGCTCCGTTTGGATCCTGAGGGAAGAACCTGCTCCAAACCCAAGGAAAAGTTTAGTCTGGATCATGAGGGAAGAACCTGCTCCAATGCAAATCCAAGGAAAAGCTCAGTTGGGATCATGAGGGAAGAACCTGCTCCAAACTCAAGGGAATGCTCAGTTTGGATCATGAGAGTCCAAATCTAAGGAAAAGTTCAGTTGGGATCATGAGGGAAGAACCTTCTCCAAATCCAAGGAAAAGCTCAGTTTAAACGCCAAACCTGAGGGGAAAATTTGTTTAAATTCCAAGTATTTAGGCTGAGATACTTCCACCACATTCCTGAGCACACAGAAATCCCCTCTGGGAGTGGGATTGGAGCTCCAGCTGCTGGAATAACTCACCTGGAGTGCAGTCCTGGGCTTCATCCACAAAAATGGCATCGTATCCCGAGAGCTGGGGCTTGCTGAGCTGCCAAAGTTTCAAATATCCTGAGGGAAAAAATCAGGAGTTTCAAGGACAGGGAAGATCCACCAGGATCTTCAAAACAAATCCCTTTTTTCCTTTTTTTTTGGTATTTTTTTGGTGACATTTCTGGCTTCGCTTCCTGTTAGACAAATCCCTTTTTTCCTTTTTTTTTTTGGTATTTTTTTGTGACATTTCTGGCTTCGCTTCCTGTTAGGAATTTCCAAAATTTGGAAGGGTTGCAAAAAATCTCCATCTCCCTTGACAGACCAAATTTGATGATTTCAAGCTTCTTAACGCCCACCAAAAATTCCAAGAAAAAGGTTTTTTCCCAGTTATTTTCAGCATTATCCAGAGTAAAGGATGTGCTGGAAGCAACTTCCAACTTTTTTGGCCTGACTTTTAGCCACTAAAAAATGGGAATATCCTTAAAATCTGCACATTTTTATCCTAGTGGGAGCACAAATTCATTTTATGTATTTTATAAATACATATAAAATGAAAAATTGAGCCAGAGGAATGTTCCCTGGTGAGCCAGTGTCAGGAAAAAAAAGATTTTCTCCTTCTTGATGCTCAGCCAAAACAGGAATAATAAATCCATTGATTTTTCCACCACCAAATCCCTCTTCCCCAAGGGATTTTCCATCTCTTTTACCATCACAAGTCATGTTGTATTTCTTCTCTGCGTCTCCATCCAGCTTCTTCATGTTGTGCCAAATCTCTTTGGCCTCTTCCACGTTGATCTAGAATGGGAAAACAGAAGGATTGGGATAAAATCACGGAATAAAAATAAAATTATGGAATGGTTTGGGCTGGAAAGGGCCTCAAAGCCCATCCAGTGCCACCCCATCCATGGACAGGGACATTTTCCTCTACCCCAGGCTGCTCCAGCCTGGCCTTGGACATTTCATGGATCCAGCCCCAGCTGCTCTGGCAATTCCAGCCCAGCCAGCAATTCCTCATTCCCAAGATCCATCCCTGCCCTCTGGCAGAGGGAAGCCATTCCCAAAAAGCCCCAGAAACATTTTTTCCCATCCCAAGCAGCTCCTCAGATCCACAAGGATTTGGTGAGGAGATTGGCTGGAAGTATTTTTTAGGGAAAAAAGGGATTATCCCTTTTATCCCAAACATCATCTTCCTCCCAGTCTTTGATTTCTCCTCCCAATCCTTTGATTCCTTCTCCCAATCTTTGGATTCCTTCTCCCAATCTTTGGATTCCTTCTCCCAATCTTTGGATTTTCCTCCCAGTCTTTGATTCCTCCTCCCAGTCTTTTGATGATTCTTCTTCTTCCCAATATTTTGATTTTCCTCCTCCCAACCTTTTTATTTTCCTCCCAATCCTTTGATTCCTCCTCCCAATCTTTGGATTTTCCTCCCAACCTTTGGATTTTCCTCCCAGTCTTTGATTTCTCCTCCCAATCCTTTGATTCCTTCTCCCAATCTTTGGATTCCTTCTCCCAATCTTTGGATTCCTTCTCCCAATCTTTGGATTTTCCTCCCAGTCTTTGATTCCTCCTCCCAGTCTTTTGATGATTCTTCTTCTTCCCAATATTTTGATTTTCCTCCTCCCAACCTTTTTATTTTCCTCCCAATCCTTTGATTCCTCCTCCCAATCTTTGGATTTTCCTCCCAACCTTTGGATTTTCCTCCCAACCTTTGATTTCTCCTCCCAATCTTTGGATTCCTTCTCCCAATCTGTGGATTCCTTCTCCCAATCTTTGGATTCCTTTTCTCAACCTTTTGATTTTCCTCCTCCCAACCTTTGGATTTTCCTCCCAGTCTTTGATTCCTCCTCCCAGTCTTTTGATGATTCTTCTTCTTCCCAATATTTTGATTTTCCTCCTCCCAGTCTTTGGATTCCTCCTCCCAACCTTTGGATTTTCCTCCCAGTCTTTGATTCCTCCTCCCAGTCTTTTGATGATTCTTCCTCTTCCCAATATTTTGATTTTCCTCCTCCCAGTCTTTGGATTCCTCCTCCCAACCTTTGGATTTCTCCTCCCAACCTTTGGATTTCTCCTCCCAGTCTTTTTATTTTCATCCCAACCTTTTGATTCTTCCTCCTCCCAACCTTTTTATTCCTCCTCTATCCAATATTTTGATTTTCCTCCTCCCAACCTTTTGATTTTCCTCCTCCCAACCTTTTGATTCCTCCTCCTCCCAACCTTTTGATCCCTCCTCCCAGTTCCTTTGGAATGTTTCTTCCAGCCTCTGATTTCTTCCAAAGCTCAGGACTGACCCAACCCTTTCTCTGGCTGAAGGATTGATTCCCCAGTACCAATTTTCTTCCTAAATTTCTGTGGAACATGGGAAGATCCCTGCCAATCCACATCTTGGGAAGGAGGATGAACATGAATTATTTTATAAAATCATGGAATGGTTTGGGTTGGAAGAGACCTCAAAGCCCATCCATGCACCCACCCATGAGCAGGGACATTTCCCACTATCCCAGACCTCCCCAAACCCCATCCAACCTCAGAAAATTCCAGAGGCTCCATCCCAAAAACTCACTCTCTTCTCCTCTCTGCTCACTTGCTGCATCTGCCCATGAGTGTTTTTGAACCACAGGGGCGTGTGCTCCTCACAGATCTCCTCATCTGAGGAGGAGAAGAAGTTTTCCAAGGTTTGGGACACTGTTTTCCCTCTCACAAACAGGGACTGGCCCTCCCTGTTCCGCAGGAGGAAGCTGATGGAATAAACGGACAGCTTGGAGAAGTTCAGCTTGCCTTTCTCTTTGTAGCTGTGCCAGAGGGACAAAAAACACAAAAAAACACAAAAAAAGACAAAAAAAGACAAAAAAAGGAGAAAAAAAGACAAAAAAAGAGTTAAAATACACAGAAATCCTTTTTTTTTGTGCACTGTCCTTGGAAAAAGCTCAATAACTGGAAATATTGGAAAATATCCCAATTCATTCTAATAATGGAATATCCTTAAATCTGCACAGATTTGTCCTGGTGGAAGCACCAATTTCTGGATTTTAAACATTTTAGACAAGGACAATTGAGCTCATCCTTGGAATTCCAGAGTGTTTGCAGTGCCAGGGAATAGGATTTTCCTGCTTTTCCAGGTCATGGCTCATTTTCCTTCCTACTCCCAACTTAAATGTGCCAGCATTGGACAGAAATTGGATCATGAACACAGCTCAGGACAAGGAAATGGATCCTCTGGAAAAGGAATTGATCCTCAGGAAAAGCAGCACTTGCAGCAGTTGCAGCATTCCAGGGGGAATGGGAAGTGGGAAAACCTCATTCCCAGTGGATTTCCACCTCCCAAACCATTCCTTGGCTTTGGGGTGCTCCCATGGAAGCTAAAATCCCTGCAGCATCCCACTGCATCCATCTGGAAACCAGAAATGACAAAATTCCCATCATTTGTGCTGCCTCAAAGCTTGGGATTTTCCCTCAAAACCACTTCCCCTTCCTCATCCTTTCCCTGCTTCCACAAGAGAACTGGAATTCCCCACTCACTGTCTCCCAATGCTCCCAAAGGCCAAGGAGTGGAAGGTCTTGCAGGTGACATTCCTTGGGAAAACCTTTTTCCCCTTCTCTGCTACAGCTTTGTTAAAAGTCAGGTAAAGGAACTTCAGCTCTGAGAATTTCTCCGCGTACTTGACCAAGGTTGAGGTTTTCCCTGTGCCTGGAGAGAGGAAAAGAAGGAATAAAACAAAAATAAGGAATAAAATATCCACGGTCAGGAATGAATTATTCCATGTATTTTAATTTTTTTACACCTCCTTCTCCTGCTGTCCCAACTCCAATATTCCACCTCAATCCTGATTTCAGAGAATCAGGGAATTACTTGGGTTGGCGAAGTTCTTTAACCATTCCCAGCACTCCCAAGGCCATCCATGTCCCCAAGTGCCACATCCACAGGGTTTTTAAATCCCCCCAGGAATGGGGACTCCACCCCTGCCTGGGCAGCTGAGCCAGGGCTGGATAAGGCTTTGCATGGAGGAATTGTCCGAGTATCCAACCTAAACCTTCCCTGGCACAGCTTTAGGATCTGCCCACGCCAGTGTGGGTCCCTTTCCATGGGGTCAGTGCTCCAGGAACTGCTCCCTTTATCCATGGGGTCAGTCCTTCAGGAACTGCTCCCTTTATCCATGGGGTCAGTCCTTCAGGAACTGCTCCCTTTATCCATGGGGTCAGTCCTTCAGGAACTGCTCCCTTTATCCATGGGGTCAGTCCTTCAGGAACTGCTCCCTTTATCCATGGGGTCAGTCCTTCAGGAACTGCTCCCTTTATCCATGGGGTCAGTCCTTCAGGAACTGCTCCCTTTATCCATGGGGTCAGTCCTTCAGGAACTGCTCCCTTTATCCATGGGGTCAGTCCTTCAGGAACTGCTCCCTTTATCCATGGGGTCAGTCCTTCAGGAACTGCTCCCTTTATCCATGGGGTCAGTCCTTCAGGAACTGCTCCCTTTATCCATGGGGTCAGTCCTTCAGGAACTGCTCCCTTTATCCATGGGGTCAGTCCTTCAGGAACTGCTCCCTTTATCCATGGGGTCAGTCCTTCAGGAACTGCTCCCTTTATCCATGGGGTCAGTCCTTCAGGAACTGCTCCCTTTATCCATGGGGTCAGTCCTTCAGGAACTGCTCCCTTTATCCATGGGGTCAGTCCTTCAGGAACTGCTCCCTTTATCCATGGGGTCAGTCCTTCAGGAACTGCTCCCTTTATCCATGGGGTCAGTCCTTCAGGAACTGCTCCCTTTATCCATGGGGTCAGTCCTTCAGGAACTGCTCCCTTTATCCATGGGGTCAGTCCTTCAGGAACTGCTCCCTTTATCCATGGGGTCAGTCCTTCAGGAACTGCTCCCTTTATCCATGGGGTCAGTCCTTCAGGAACTGCTCCCTTTATCCATGGGGTCAGTCCTTCAGGAACTGCTCCCTTTATCCATGGGGTCAGTCCTTCAGGAACTGCTCCCTTTATCCATGGGGTCAGTCCTTCAGGAACTGCTCCCTTTATCCATGGGGTCAGTCCTTCAGGAACTGCTCCCTTTATCCATGGGGTCAGTCCTTCAGGAACTGCTCCCTTTATCCATGGGGTCAGTCCTTCAGGAACTGCTCCCTTTATCCATGGGGTCAGTCCTTCAGGAACTGCTCCCTTTATCCATGGGGTCAGTCCTTCAGGAACTGCTCCCTTTATCCATGGGGTCAGTCCTTCAGGAACTGCTCCCTTTATCCATGGGGTCAGTCCTTCAGGAACTGCTCCCTTTATCCATGGGGTCAGTCCTTCAGGAACTGCTCCCTTTATCCATGGGGTCAGTCCTTCAGGAACTGCTCCCTTTATCCATGGGGTCAGTCCTTCAGGAACTGCTCCCTTTATCCATGGGGTCAGTCCTTCAGGAACTGCTCCCTTTATCCATGGGGTCAGTCCTTCAGGAACTGCTCCCTTTATCCATGGGGTCAGTCCTTCAGGAACTGCTCCCTTTATCCATGGGGTCAGTCCTTCAGGAACTGCTCCCTTTATCCATGGGGTCAGTCCTTCAGGAACTGCTCCCTTTATCCATGGGGTCAGTCCTTCAGGAACTGCTCCCTTTATCCATGGGGTCAGTCCTTCAGGAACTGCTCCCTTTATCCATGGGGTCAGTCCTTCAGGAACTGCTCCCTTTATCCATGGGGTCAGTCCTTCAGGAACTGCTCCCTTTATCCATGGGGTCAGTCCTTCAGGAACTGCTCCCTTTATCCATGGGGTCAGTCCTTCAGGAACTGCTCCCTTTATCCATGGGGTCAGTCCTTCAGGAACTGCTCCCTTTATCCATGGGGTCAGTCCTTCAGGAACTGCTCCCTTTATCCATGGGGTCAGTCCTTCAGGAACTGCTCCCTTTATCCATGGGGTCAATCCTTCAGGAACTGCTCCCTTTCCATGAGGTCAATCCTTCAGGAACTGCTCCTCCAAGGATTCCAGGGAGATCTCTACTCCAGCACCTGGAGCATCTCCTCTTCCTCCTTTCCCCAACTCAGGATCTGCAGGGCTGTTCCACATTTTCCCACTCTTCTCTCCCTTCTTTTCACTCTGCCTCCCTTTTTGGGAGATTTTCCCTCCATTTGTTATCCCAGAGGCACAAATGGATCCCCTTGGGATCTCACAATCCCTCAGCCAGAATTAACAGGGAGGGAAGGAGCAGATTGGGAATTGTCCAGGCATTTTCCCAACACTTTTGGCTCTTACCTGCAAATGCCATTATTTTCACTGTTTGGCCAGGCTCAATTTTGTGACTCAAAATCCTCTGCTGCTCATGGGTCAGTTTGACATCAGCCCATCCACTAAAAACAGGGAAAAAATTCCAATCAACAACTGGGGAATGAATGAATCCTTTAAAAATTCCTGAAGTAAACCATCCCACTTAAAAGAAATCAACAGGGAAGCCAGGATTGATTGATCCCATCCCAACCTGGTTATTGGGAAAAGGAGAAAAGCAGGGAATGAGAAAATACTGGAGATCAAATAAAAAGTTTTTGGAAGATTTTTTTAGGGAATACAGGAAAACATCACACACAAACAAAGAAAAGTATCTTTTGAAGGGAGCAAGCTGTGCTTTAAGAATTAATTTGGCACCTTAAGCTCATTAAAACCAGTTTTATCTCTGTTAGGCCTCAGTGCTGGATGAATTTATCCCATTCCCTCTGTCCAGGTGAGGATGAGGAATGAAATTCCTCAATCCAGCAGCAGAAAAGGAGCCCAGCTTGCATCTCCACAGCCAGGGAATGTTTTATTCCTCATTTTTTGGGAGAGCTGGGAATGTGCTGGAGCTCTGGGTGCTGGGGATTTCAGATTTCCTGTACTGACAGACTCTGACTGATAGGAGAACTCTGCATTTCACCTAAGGTGTGGGGAACACTTCCTAAATTAATTAACAGCACTGAGATTACAAGTGTCTGGCTTAATTAGAAGTGTGTTATACCACTACATAGAAAAATTGAGTTTAAAGTTTTAAAATATAGAAATATATTTAAAAGTAAAAAGTTTTAAGACAGTAACTAATCCTTTCTCTTTACCTTCTTCCCGAGTTTAAATAATGTTTTGTAATTAGACAAAAAATCCCACATTACAAACGTCAAATAATTAGTTATGAAATGAAAAGTAAAAATAATTTAAGTATCATTTCTTAATTAATTTAACCTTAAAAAAAACCTTATATAAAAATTAATTATTTTATAACTTATTAGTAAAATACTATAAAACTCTATAAACAACTTATAAATAAAAATAATAAACATCTAAAGCTAAACACAAAATGCCATCTCTAACACTTCAATTCCAACCTTAACCAGAAAAACCCCACAAAACCAACAGGAATGTTTAAAAAAACCTTATATAAAAATTAATTATTTTATAACCTATTAGTAAAATACTATAAAACTCTATAAACAACTTATAAATAAAAATAATAAACATCTAAAGCTAAACACAAAATGCCATCTCTAACACTTCAATTCCAACCTTAACCAGAAAAACCCCACAAAGCCAACCAAAAAAACCCCAAAAAACCAACAGGAATGTTCCCTGGAGAAGGGAAGGCTCCAGGGAGAGCTTCCAGCACATCGCAGGGGCTCCAGGAGAGCTGCAGAGGGACTGGGGACAAGGGACAGGAGCCAGGGAATGGCTGCCAGTGCCAGAGGGCAGCCATGGATGGGATCTTGGCCATGAGGAATTGCTGGCTGGGCTGGAATTGCCAGAGCAGCTGGGGCTGCCCCTGATCCCTGCAGTGCCCAAGGAAGGGTTGGAGCAGCCTGGGACAGGGGAGGTGTCCCTGGAAGGTTCCAAACCCTTCCACAATTCCAAGACAGACCCAGCAGCAAATTTCAACTCATCACTCCCAATTTTTACAGATCAAAGGCCCAATTTTGATTTTCCTCTGAGAATTCATGGGAAGGTGGTGAGGAGCAGGACCAGCTGTGCCACTGAGCCACCTCCACCTTTTCCTGCTGTGGAATATTTGGAATATTTGCTCCATGGAAAGCTCAGCATGCACTGCCAGGATCACCTGGGACACAAATCCATTCTTCCCTCTTCCAGGGGCTGCACAACTCCAGAGGCATTTTCCATCAGATATAAACAGTAGAAAATATTGTAGTGAATCCTGAAAAAAAAAGGATAAAACAGGAATTACCACTGAGAAATCATTAACAAATTAAACCTCTGCCACCACTTAAATATCCTGGATAATTAAAAAAATAAAGCCTCAAGCTCTGCAGGAAACAATGAATAATTTAAAATGTTCTTTAAATTTATTCTGCCCTGAGAAGTGACAGCAAAGGCACCGTGGGGACAGCTCTGAGTGTGGCCTCTCCCTCAGCCCTGCCAGGTTTGCATTCCAGGGTTTTCCATGAAAACAGGAGCTGGGATCAGAGTCCAGGGGATAACTCTGCCCTCCTGAGCCACAATTAACAGCAGATTTTGGTTTGGAATGGTTTTAGGGGAGGTTTTTAACTCTTAACAATCGTTTTTCACTTCACAAGGTTTTTAACTTAACAATCATCCCAATAATTCTTGGGGTTTTTCACTCTTTGGTTTTAACTATGTTGACAATAATTGGTTTAAAATTAACCTTGGCTCTCCAGCAGGGTTTTCCCACTGTGGTTCTCCCTCTTTTAGGGCAGTTTTTTTTCTTCCAGCCCTCCAGGACAGATTTTTGTGTTTCTCATCACGATTTGGACCCTCAGACTCATTAATTACTGCAAACAGCAATCAGGCAATTCCTCCAGGACACATTTCCTCCTTATTCCCTGGAGGAATTCCCACTTTTTCTGCCCTGGGCTGTCCAGGGAGATGGAAATTCTAAAATCCCTGGATTTTGACCTGGATCCCAGCTCTGGATGCTGGCCAGGGCCAATCCTGCCACATTTCCTGCAGGTTAATGACTTTACCCAGCAATTAATCAATCATTAACATTCCAAACAAACATCCCAGCTTCCCTCAGGACGAGCTTTTCCCTGTCCTGGAGTCCCTCAGAACTCACAGCTTCCAGAGCCATCTAATTCCTGCATATTTTCATTTTCCACTCAGTTCCTTCCCAATTTTCTCCCTGTGTACTTCATCCTTATCCCCACTGCAATCCTGAAGGAATCTCAAGGAAATCTCTGCACAGATCCCTTTTTTTTTGGGAACAAAAGGATCATGAGGGAGGGAGCTCCTAGGACTTGGAATGAAGTAAAATAAATCCATTTTGGGGAGGTAATAAAAATATTAAATTGTTGTAGTTGAGCAGGAATATTCTTTAAATCCTGCTTTCATTTTGGGAAAAAATTGGAGTTTTTTTGAATATTGCATCCTGAAAGGAGTGACAGGATAAGGGGGAATGCCAGAGGGATGGGATGGAGGGGAAATTGGGAAGGAATTCCTGGCTGGGAGGGTGGGGAAGCACTGGAATGGAATTCTCAGAGGAGCTGTAGCTGCCTCATCCCTGGAAGTGGCCAAGGCCAGGCTGGAGATCCAAATCCCCTGGGAACTGGAGGGATTTAAAACTCGAAGTTGGAGAGACCTCAGAGCCTCTTCCAGAGTCTAAAAGGGCTCCAGGAGAGAGACTTTGGGATCAAGGATGGACAGGACACAGGGAATGGCTTCAGACTGGACAAAAGGGAGATTTGGGGTGGATATTGGGAAGGAATTCCCAGAGAAGCTGCAGCTGCCTCATCCCTGAACATCCAAAGCCAGACTGGAGCAACTGGGGATGGTGGGAAGTGCCCAGGGCTGGAATGGGAAACTCCTGACCTGCTGGAGATGGGAATGCTGCTGATCTGCTGGGATTTGGAAACTCAAAGTTGGAGAGACCTCAGAGCCACTTCCAGGGCCTAAAGGGCTCCAGGAGAGAGACTTGGCCATGAGGAATTCCCAGAGCAGCTGGGGCTGCCTCATCCCTGGAATCATCCCAGGCTGCATTGGAGCAGCCTGGGGACGGTGGGAAGCGTGCAGGGCTGGAAGGGGGAGCTCCTGACCTGTTGGAGATGGGAATGCCCTGGTCCCTCATGGCCAGGAGCAGCGTGGCCATGCAGTGCAGCACCTCGGTGACCTCCAGCACGGCCAGCCCCGAGCGCGGGCTCCGGACACGCTCCAGCAGCCTCTGGATGTCACCAACACCATCAGAGAACAGCACCATGACAGCAAAGATGGCCCACATCTTCTCAGGCTGGGAAAGGACAGGAAAAGACAGCAGAAAGATTGGAGTTTCCAGCAAAATCCTGCTTGGAGGTGGAAAAATTCCATGAGGAGCTGTTAAATCCTAAATTGATGTCTTGTGAAGGCTGAGCTGGGACAGAGACTGGGCAGAGTCACAGAACAAATCAGGGATCGATGGAAAGGATCTCATCCATGGATGCACCTGGGGCAGCACCAGAGCCCAGCCAGGGCTGCACCCAGGATGAACCCAAATGGTCCCAAAATGAACCCAAATGGTCCCAAAATGAACCCAGGATGAACCCAAATGGTCCCAAAATGAACCCAAGATGAACCCAAATGGTCCCAAAATGCACCCAAGATGACCCCAAATGGTCCCAAAATACACCCAAGATGACCCCAAATGGTCCCAAAATGAACCCAAGATGAACCCAAATGGTCCCAAAATGCACGAGCGCTGCCGGGGTCTCTCCCTGGGCTCAGCTCTGCTCCATGTGCACATTGCAGTTCAGTGTCCAACCCCAGTGCAGCCCCTGCACTCCCATCCTTGTTTTTCTCTCTGCAGCCCACGGGCTTTGTGCTCCTGGGCTGGCATTGGGATCATTTGTCCTTGGTGCCCAGCCCAGCAGGAATTGTTTTGTGTCCCTGCTCTGTGCACAGAGCTCCCCATCCCATAATGGGAGCCCAGACCCACACCCCAAAGCAGCTCAGAATGTGGAAATAGAAAATTAAACCCTGGGGGATAATTGTCAGCCCAAATCATCCCAAATAACACCACAGAGGGAGGAGTTTGGGATACTGGAGGGCAGAGTGACCTCAAACAAGTTTTGGGATGGGTGAAAAAGGGAGGAGCCCATCCCATGTTTGCATCCTGTCCAGCTTTATCCCAATTTATGGGAATGGCATGAAGGAAAACCTGCATCTCCCCAAAAATGTGGGCTGAGCTCAGTTCCCAGGGCAATGCTGAGTGACTGCAGAGGTGCTGCCTGTTCCCAAGCCACTTTTTGTGGGATTTAGGGATCATTCCTTCCAGTTGTTTGCCTTGATTCCAGATGAACCAAAATCCATCAAAACAGAGCTCCAGGATTTTCCTCCAAATCCATTTGGTGACAAGAAACACCACAAACACACCAAAAGCTTGGGGAAACTGCAGGAATTTGTTAAAAAAACAGAAATAAGAGTGAAACTCACCCCATGGTTGCTCTTGAAATCTGGGAATTTGTTGAGGACACAGATTTGAGCCTTTGGGAAGAGGGGGTGACTCCCCAAAACCCGGAGAAGCGCGCTGGGATCCACCTTGGCTCCCGTGGATGACACCAACCTGTGAGGAGGAACAAGCTGGGATTTGCTCTCCAGGGAATTTGTGGCTCCTCCAAAGCACATCCTCCTAATTCTCACAGCAGGGACCCTTGGAGAGCCACTGAATTAATTAAAAATAATGTTAATAACTGGCAGAAGGGATTGCCTCTGGACAAAGAACATTGCACACAAATTAGTGTTTAATGAACTTTGTATATTGGTGAATTACCAAATACCTAAATTACAGAGAATTTAAAGATATTCATGTGTCTGGAGGTACTTTTTCAGGCACAGTTTTGACTTCTGCACTCACGGGGGAAGCAATCAATCACAGTTTTACATGAGACATATTTGAAAACACTTTGCTCAGAAGACAAACCTGGAAATTCCTGGGATCCGACAGAAGAAATCCCAAAGATGTGAGGATGTGCAGGTGCAAGGTGGACTCACCTGAGCAGCCCCAGCACGCAGCCCTGCTGCTCCCTGCTTATGGAGAACTGCTGCAGGATCTGCTGCAGCCTGTGCAGGGCTGAGCCCTCCCTCTGCACGTACTGCTGGTGGAGCTTCTTCCAAGGGATGAACTGCAACGGGAGCACAGGCAGCAGCTCTCACCTGGGGCACTCCAGAGGGGGCTTCCAGCGGGAAGGAGAGGAGAAAGGGGGGAGTGATGGGGGTCAAAAAGGAGCTGGGGGGGAAAGGGAGATGGGGAAGGAAAGGGGGAAAGAGAGGGGGGAAAAAGAGAGAAGAGGTGGGGAGAACAGAAGAGGGAAAAAGGGAAATAAAAGAGAGAGGGGGAATTCATGGATTGTGGGGAAAAAAAAGAGAGAAGGGGGAAAAAAAAGAGAGAAGGGGGAAAAAAAGAATAGGAGGGGGAAAAAAAGAAGAGGGAATTCATGGATTGTGGGAAAAAATCATGGGATTTACAGAAATGAGGCAAACAGGGCACGGATGAACCCATGAAATAATCCCAGAGGGCTCCTCACCCACAGATCCTGGATGCAGAGGAAACAACTTTTGGTCCAGAAGACCAAAAAAAACAAAGGTAGCAGACCTAAAAATTCCTGGATTTTGGGAAGAATTATGGGATCTAAAGAACAAAGGGAGGCATGGATGATCCTATGGGATCATCCCAGAGTGCTCCTTACCCGTGGATCTTGGATCTTTTGGTCAGAAGACCAAAAAGAAATGGTAGGAGACCTCAAAATTCCTGGATTGTGGGAAGAATGATGGGATTTAAAGGAACAAGGAGGCAGGCAGAGCAGGGCTGATCCCATGGGATGATCCCAGAGCACTCCTTCCCCACAGATCTTAGATACAGAGGAAACAACTTTTGGTCCAGACCAAAAAAAATGGCAGGAGACCTAAAAATTCCTGGATTTTGGGAAGAATGATGGGATTTACAGGAACAAGGAAACAGGCAGAGCAGGGCTGATCCCATGGGATGATCCCAAAATCCGAGGTGATTCCACAGGAATCATGGGAACCAAAATCTGGGATGATCCCAGAGCGTTCCTCACCCATGGATCTTGGATTTTGGATATAGGGCAGCAACTTTTGGTCCAGAAGACTAAAACCAGCAGGAAATCTAAAAATTCCTGGATTGTGGGAAGAATGCTGGATTTAAAGGAACAAGGAGGCAGGCAGAGCAGGGCTGATCCCATGGGATGATCCCAGAGCACTCCTTCCCCACAGATCTTAGATACAGAGGAAACAACTTTTGGTCCAGACCAAAAAAAATGGCAGGAGACCTAAAAATTCATGGATTTTGGGAAGAATTATGGATTTACAGGAACACGGAAACAGGCAGAGCAGGGCTGATCCCATGGGATGATCCCAAAATCTGAGATGATTCCATGGGAATCATAGGAGCCAAAATCTGGGATGATCTCATGGGATGATCCCGGAGCATTCCTTACCCGTGGATCTCAGATTTTGGATATAGGGCAGCAACTTTTGGTCCAGAAGACTAAAACCAGCAGGAAATCTAAAAATTCCTGGATTGTGGGAAGAATGCTGGATTTACAGGAACAAGGAGGCAGGCAGAGCAGGGCTGATCCCATGGGATGATCCCAGAATTCCTTACCTGTGGATCCTGGATTATCTCCCTCCAGCAGCGACACACCAGGCTCAGGCTCTGGTACAGATCCAGCACTGGCAGGAAAGCAAAAATATTCCTGAGGATTTCAGGAGGAAGATCATTCATGGATCCCTGAGGAACCTGCCAGCTCCGAGTGCCCAGGAGCCCGTAGTGGGAATCGGGAAGGGGCTCCACTTCCAGCTCTTCCCATTCCTGCTTGACCCCACTGAGCGCTGGAATTTTCTCCTCAGGTTCCTCCCAGAGATCCTGCTCTGCTTTGGGAATTCCTCTTTTGCTGGAATGTCCCATGGGAGGTGGCACCAAGTCCTGGGAATGCTGGGAAAGGGAGGGGCTGCTGAAGGAGTCAGGAGGTCCAGGGAAGAAGGGATCCAGGGGCTCTTCCTTGATCCCACAGCTGGGCATCCCAGCAGGTCCCACTTGTGGTGCCTTGGCGATCCCGAAGAAATCCGAGATTTTCCTCTGCCGGCCTGGTGCTGCACAAAGGGGAAAAGTGGGAATGAGTTCTGTGCAAATCAGGGAATGGGGAAGAATTCGGGATTTTGGAATGTTCCTTCCCTATCCCAGGCTGCTCCAGCCCCAGTGTCCAGCCTGGCCTTGGGCACTGCAGGGATCAGGGGCATCCCATCCATGGCTGCCCTCTGGCACTGGCAGCCATTCCCTGGCTCCTGTCCCTTGTCCCCAGTCCCTCTGCAGCTCTCCCGGAGCCCCTGGGATGTGCTGGAAGCTCTCCCTCCCCTCTGCAGGGACCATTCCCAGCAGTACCTCCGCGGTGTCTGGGTGTCCCGCGGGCGGGATGAAGGCCCCGGGCTGTCCCTCCTCCTCCTCCCTGGCACAGGGGCTGGCGCAGCGGGGCCGAGCCCGGGGCGCTCTGGGCCAGGGCCGCGCACTCGGGGGCCGTGAGCCGCCTCCTCCTGCAGCCCCGCATCCCTGCGGGGAATCCAGGGAAAACCCGCGCTGTGCTCCGCTCCATCCCTGCGGGGAATCCAGGGAAAACCCGCGCTGTGCTCCGCCCCCGGAGATCCCGGGGCACCAAGGGCTTGGGAGGGATGGGGGGAGGTGATTAGTGCGGATATCTGGGGTGTGCTCCGCCCCCGGAGATCCCGGGGCACCAAGGGCTTGGGAGGGATGGGGGGAGGTGATTAGTGCGGATATTTGGGGAATTATCCCCTTTGGATATTTGGGAAATTATCAAGTTTGGATATTTGGGAAATTATCAAGCTTGGATATTTAGGGTATCAGCTTGGATATTCAGAGTGTGATTTAGTTTGGGTATTTAGGGTATGATTTAGTGCGGATATTTGAATTATCAAGTTTGGATATTTGGGAAATTATCAAGTTTGGATAGTTAGGAAATTATCAAGTTTGGATATTTGGGAAATTATCCCCTTTGGATATTTAGGAAATTATCAAGTTTGGATATTTGGGAAATTATCCCCTTTGGATATTTAGGGTATCAGCTTGGATATTCAGAGTGTGATTTAGTTTGGATATTTAGGGTATGATTTAGTTTGGATATTTAGGAAATGATCTGGTTTGGATATTTAGGAAATGACCTGGTTTGGATATTTAGGAAATTATCTGGTTTGGATATTTAGGAAATTATTCCGTTTGGATATTCAGGGAATTATTCAGTTTGGATATTTAGGAAATTATTCAGTTTGGATATTTAGGGTATCAGTTAGTTTGGAAATATTTAGTTAGGAATTCCATCCCAGCCAGAAACTCCCAGAGAAGCTAATATAAATAAATATAAAATATAAATAAATATATAAAAATATAAATAAATGCTGGATATTTAGGAAATTATTTAGTTTTGATATTTAGGAAATTATTCAGTTTGGATATTTAGGAAATTATTCCATTTGGATATTCAGAGTGTGATTTAGTTTGGATATTTAGGAAATTATTTAGTTTTGATATTTAGGAAATGATTTAGTTTTGATATTTAGGAAATGATTCAGTTTGGATATTTAGGGTATGAATGAGTTTGGAAATATTTAGTTAGGAATTCCCAAAATAAAACAATAAAATAAAATAAAAAGAAAATTTGAAAATAAAATAAAACCAAAAAATAAAAAACTCAAAAAATCCAAAATAAAACAATAAAATAAAATAAAAAGAAAATTTGAAAATAAAATAAAACCAAAAAATAAAAAACTCAAAAAATCCAAAATAAAACAATAAAATAAAATAAAAATAAAATTTTAAAAATGAAATTAAATGAAATGAAATCACGAAGTCACTTTCACACGGAGGAAATAGGTTAAGAAAACTCTTTTTCATGGGATTGATGGAATTCTTTTATCCCTTTTTAAACTTTTAAGCATTTGAAAGAACAAGCCCTGTTGCTCCCAGCCTGGATCCAACATTCCAGCACCCAAACCGAGCCTTTCCACGCTGGGATCATTCTTCCTCACAGGAAATTTATCCCATTTACAGTTTAAAATAACCACCCTGGGAATTATTCCCACAAAAAACCAAACCTTGCTCGAACAGGCACAAACTCCTCTCTCCTGGCTCCAAAAAATCCCCCAAAAATGGAATTTTTCCCACAAAAGATCCCAACCCAGCAGGAACGGCTGCACAGGACGAGCAGCACTTTCACTTTTGCTTCATTAATTTATTTATTTCCATGTAACACGTCTGCAGCAGCCCCAAAAAGCTCCGTTTTCCTCTTAGGGCAGGACCCAAGGAGCAGCCTGCTCATTCCTTGGGATGATTCCAGGGTTTTTTCCCAGCCTGGATGATTTTTGGGATGTGCTGCTCCCTCCTGCTCAGCTCAGCAGAGCTAAAACCCCTCAGCTCCCCGGGGAGGCCATTTCCCAACATCCCAATTTCCTCAAAACTTCCCCAAACAGGGGAAATGAGGCAAATAAAAAGGAAAAAAAAACAAATTCAAGACACTCCCGAGGTTTTTAGGGATGTGCTGAGGGAATTTGGGGCTGGATTTGATGATCCTAACGACCATTTCCAACCAAAATCTACTTAAAAATGGAATTTCTCCCTCAGGCTTCACCTGCATCCCTGTTTTTCCCCGATTTCCCGTGTGGCTTCCAGGGTCAGACATTCCAGGATCAGAGGATGGAGGGAGAGGCTCCAGAGGGATGAGAAATATCTGGGAGGAAGCTGGAGCTGCTCCCTTTTCCCCCCAGGATGCCCTTTCCAAACCCTTTTCCCACACGGATGCACCGGCCTCGTCCAGAGGGTCCCCTCCTTCCCAGGCCCCCCCATTCCCAAAGCCCCAATTCCAAGGATTCCTGCATTCCCAAGGAATTCCCTGCTCAGACAAGAGTCCCTCTGCTCACTCCTCCACCCCGTTATCCCTTTGGCAAACCCTCAAATCCCAAGGATTCCTCCATTTCCAAGGGTCCCCCCCAAATCCCAAGGATTCCCCCATTCCCAAAGGTCCCCTCAAATCCCAAGGATTCCCCCATTTCCATGGCTCTCCTCAAATCTCAAGGATTTCTCCATTTCCAAAGGTCTCCTCAAATCCCACAGAATCCTCCATTTTCAAGGGTCCCCCCAAATCCCAAGGATTCCCTCATTCCCAAGGCTCTCCTCAAATCTCAAGGATTTCTCCATTTCCAAAGGTCTCCTCAAATCCCAAGGATTCGATTCCCCCATTCCCAAGGGTCCCCTCAAATCCCGGGATTGCCCCATTCCCAAAGGTCCCCTCAAATCCCAAGGATTCTCCCATTCCCAAGGGTCCCCTCATACCAAAGGATTCCCTCAAATCCCAAGGATTCGATTCCCCCATTCCCAAGGGTCCCCTCAAATCCCAGGGATTGCCCCATTCCCAAAGGTCTCCTCAAACCCCAAGGATTCCTCCATTCCCAAGGGTCCCCTCATACCAAAGGATTCCCTCAAATCCCAAGGATTCCCCCATTCCCAAAGGTCCCCTCAAATCCCAAGGATTCCCCCATTTCCATGGGTCTCCTCAAATCTCAAGGATTTCTCCATTTCCAAAGGTCCCCTCAAATCCCAAGGATTCCCCCATTTCCATGGGTCTCCTCAAATCTCAAGGATTTCTCCATTTCCAAAGGTCCCCTCAAATCCCAAGGATTCCCCCATTCCCAAGGGTCCCCCCAAATCTCAAGGATTCCCCCATCCCCAAAGGTCCCCCCAAATCCCAAGGATTCCCCCATTTCCATGGGTCCCCTCAAATCTCAAGGATTTCTCCATTTCCAAAGGTCTCCTCAAATCCCACAGATTCCTCCATTTTCAAGGGTCCCCCCAAATCCCAAAGATTCCCTCATTCCCAAGGGTCCCCCCAAATCTCAAGGATTCTCCCATTCCCAAGGGTCCCCCCCAAATCCCAAGGATTCCCTCATTTCCATGGGTCTCCTCAAATCCCACAGATTCCTCCATTTTCAAGGGTCCCCCCAAATCCCAAGGATTCCTCCATTCCCAAGGGTCCCCTCATACCAAAGGATTCCCTCAAATCTCAAGGATTCCCCCATTCCCAAGGGTCTCCTCAAACCCCAAGGATTCCTCCATTCCCAAGGGTCCCCTCATACCAAAGGATTCCCTCAAATCAAAAGGATTCCCCCAATTCCCAAGGATTCCCTCATTCCCAAGGGTCCCCCCCAAATCCCAAGGATTCCCTCATTTCCATGGGTCTCCTCAAATCCCAAGGATTCCCCCATTCCCAAGGGTCCCCTCAAATCCCGGGATTGAAGGATTCCTCCATTCCCAAGGGTCCCCTCATACCAAAGGATTCCCTCAAATCAAAAGGATTCCCCCAATTCCCAAGGATTCCCTCAATTCCCAAGGCACCTTCAAAGCCCCCTCAGTGCCAATGCCCCAGCTCCAAGGATTCCCTCATTCCCAAGGAATTCCCTTTTAACCCCTTCTCCGCCAAGAGCCCCCCTGGTCACTCCCCCATCCTGTGACGCCTCATTTCCAATCCCTCAGTTCCAAGGATTCCCCATTTTCCAAGGGTCCCCTCAGGCCGAAGGAGCCGCCATTCCCAAGGTCCCCTCAATGCCCAAGCTCCCCGCAGTGCCAAACACCCCTTTCATACCAAATCCCCCCTCATTCCCGAGGGTGCCCTCAATCCCAAACCCCCCAATCCCAAGGATTCCCCCATTCCCAATGGCGCCCCCAATGCCACAGCAGCCTCCATTCCCAAGCTCCCCTCACAGCCAAAGGTCCCCCGCCGTGCCAAATGCCCTTTGAATATCACTCCCCCGCCTTTGCCAAGGGTGCTCTCAGTGCCAATCCCTCATTTCCAGGGATCCCCTCATTCCCAAGGGCCCCCACATTCCCAAAGGAACCCCATTTCCAAGGGAACCCCCTCCCGGCCCCCCCCCCACGCTGCCCATTAATGGTCGCGCCCTCTCCCCCCGGCCTCACCGGCTCCCGGCGCTCCCGGCACCGCGCGCTCCGCCGGCCCCGCCCCCTCCCCGCTGTCCAATCAGAACCCGGAGCAGCGCCCAGCGCTGTCCAATGGCGCGGCGCTTCCGGGTTGGGCGGGGTTTATTTACTTCTCCCCTTGGCGGTGACGTCAGTGCCTCCGCGCGTGACGTCACGAGCGCTCCGCGGCGCGCGGGTGGGTTGGGAAAAAGCCGGGAATTTTCCCGCGGGAATTGCGCGGCCTGGGATGGGCTGGGGAGGGAATGGGGGGGGATCCCAGACTGGGGGAGAGCCCCTTCCCGGGAGCCCCGAAGGAAACGGGAATTTCCCTTTTTTTCCTGAGGAAAAAGGAATTTTGGGGTTTTTTTCCTGAGGCAAGGAGGAATTTTATTTTTTTTTCCTTGAGGAAAAAGCGAATTTCCCGTTCGTTTGGGAGGGAAAAGGGAATTGCTGCTTTTCCTGGAGGAGGGGTCGGTGTCTGACTGTCCACAGGGAAAAAGAAATGACTCGTTTTTCAGAGGAAAAAGGGGATTTCAGGTTTTCCTCACTGAAAAAGAAAATTATGTATTTCCAGCCGGTTTCCGGCTTTCCTAAGAGGGACAGGAATTTTCGAGTTTTCCCAGAGAGAATGGAAATTTCTGTGTTATCAGGGGGAGAGGCTGGTGTCTAATTTTCCTGAGGGAAAATTGAAATTCCTGGTTTTCTTGAAGGACAAACCCATTCCTGATTCTCCATATGAAAAAGCAAAGTTCTGTTTTTCCTGATGGAGTGGCTAATTCCTTGTTTTCTCAAGGAAAAAGGAAGTTCCTGGTTTTCCTAAAGGAAGAGGGAATTTCAGGTTTTCTGGAGGAAGAGGTGGAGTCCTGGTTTTCTTGAGTAAAAAGAAATTGCTCATTTTTCCCTGAGGAAAAAGGGAATTTCAAGATTTGCTGAGGGAGACTCTGGTTTCTGATTTTCCTAAAGAAAAAAAAAGGAATTTCTTTTTGCCTAAAGGAGATGCAGCTTTCCTGTTTACCTGAGGGAAAGGCTGATTTGTGGTTTTCCAGAGGGAAAAATGAATTTCTGCTTTTCCAGAGGGAGCATTTGGTTCCTGGGCATCCCAATGGAAAAATGAAGCTTCTGGTTTTCCTGAGGGAAAAGGGACTTTCTATGGGAAAGGTCAGATCCTGGATTTCCTAAGGAAAAGAAAATCCTGTTTTCTGGAGGGAGATCAGACCCTAATTTTCCCAAGGAAAAAATGGAATTTCTGCTTTTACTGAGGGGTACCTGGATTTCCTAAGGAAAAGAAAATCCTGTTTTCTGGAGGGAGAGATCAGATCCTAATTTTTCCCAAGGAAAAAATGGAAATTCTGCTTTTACTGAGGGGTGACTGCTTCCTGGATTTCAGAGGGAGAGGAAAATTCCCACTTTCCCTGAAGGAGGGGCCAGATCCCGGTTTTCTGAAGGACAATTTTTAATTATCCAGAGGGAGAAGGCAATTTCTGCCCATCCTGAGAGAGAGGCTGATCTGGGGATTTCCTGAGGGAAAATTTCCCATTTTTCTGGCAGTAGACACCAGGCTCTGCTTCTCCTGAGGGAAAACCTCATTCCCACCTATCCCAATGGCCCAAACCAACCAAGATACCCCCCAAAATCTTGATTTTTTTTACCTCTTTCCCCTCAGGCCCGGCTCCATGGCAGAGCAGGAGAGGCCATGGCAGCTCCTGAGGCTGGTCCAGGAGGGAAACCTGGATGTGCTGTGGGATTTGTGGACTTCCTGAGGGAAAAATTCACATTTTTTCTGGAAGTAAGCACCTGGTTCTGCTTCTCCTGAGAGAAAACCTAAGGATTTGTGGATTTCCTGAGGGAAAAGTTCCCATTTTTCTGGAAGTAGGCACCAGGTTCTGCTTCTCCTGAGGGAAAACCTCATTCCTGCTTATCCCAACACCCCAAACCAACCAGGACATCCCCCCAAAATCCCAATTTTTGGGTCTCTTTCCCCTCAGGCCCGGTTCCATGGCAGAGCAGGAGAGCCTGTGGTGACTCCCGAGGTTGGTCCAGGAGGGAGACCTGGATGTGCTGTGGGATTTGTGGATTTCCTGAGGGAAAAGTTCCCATTTTTCTGGAAGTAGGCACCAGGTTCTGCTTCTCCTGAGGGCAAACCTTATTCTTCCTTATCCCAACCCCCAAACCAACCACACTATCCCCCAAAAATCCCCAATTTTTTACCTCTCTCCCCTCAGGCCCGGCTCCATGGCAGAGCAAGAGAGGCCGTGGCAGCTCCTGAGACTGGCCCAGGAGGGAAACCTGGATGTGCTATGGGGTTTGTGGATTTCCTGAGGGAAAAATTCTCTTTTTTCTGGAAGTAGACACCAGGCTCTGCTTCTTCTGAGGGAAAACCTAAGGATTGTTGGATTTCCTGAGGGAAAAATTCCCATTTTTCTGGAGGTAGACACTAGGCTCTGCTTCTCCTGAGGGAAAACCTAAGGATGTGTGGATTTCCTGAGGGAGAAGTTCCCATTTTTCTGGAAGTAAGCACCTGGTTCTGGTTTTCCTGATGGAAAACCTCATTCCTGCTTATCCCAACCCCCAAATCAACCAGGACATCCCATAAAATCCTGATTTTTTACCTCTTTCCCCTCAGGCCCGGCTCCATGGCAGAGCAGGAGAGACCAAGGCAGCTCCTGAGGCTGGTCCAGGAGGGAAACCTGGATGTGCTGTGGGATTTGTGGATTTCCTGAGGGAAAAGTTCCCATTTTTCTGGAAGTAGGCACCAGGTTCTGCTTCTCCTGAGGGCAAACCTTATTCTTCCTTATCCCAACCCCCAAACCAACCACACTATCCCCCAAAAATCCCCAATTTTTTACCTCTCTCCCCTCAGGCCCGGCTCCATGGCAGAGCAAGAGAGGCCGTGGCAGCTCCTGAGACTGGCCCAGGAGGGAAACCTGGATGTGCTGTGGGATTTGTGGATTTTGTGAGGGAAAAATTCCCATTTTTCTGGAGGTAGACACTAGGCTCTGCTTCTCCTGAGGGAAAACCTAAGGATGTGTGGATTTCCTGAGGGAGAAGTTCCCATTTTTCTGGAAGTAAGCACCTGGCTCTGCTTTTCCTGATGGAAAACCTCATTCCTGCTTATCCCAACCCCCAAATCAACGAGGATATCCCCCCAACGCAGCCTCTGCTTCTCCTGAGGGAAAACCTCTTTCCTGCTTATCCCAACACCCCAAATCAACCACAATGTCTCCCAAGATCCCCATTTTTGGGCTTCTTTCCCCTCAGGCCCAGCTCCATGATGGAGCAGGAGAGGCTGTGGTGACTCCTGAGGCTGGTCCAGGAGGGAAACCTGGCTCTCCTACGGGATGAGCTGAGGCTGGATGAGATTCCAGAGGCTCCCAGCTGGCGCTGGGGACGTTTGGGAGATTCCCTGCTGCACCACGCAGCTCGCTTGGGACACCGGGATGTGCTGGAATTCCTGGTCCTGGAGATTGGGATGGACATGGAAGTGACCAATGGGGACTACAAGAGACCCCTCCATGAGGCTGCTTCCATGGGACACCAGGAATGTGTGTCCTTCCTCCTGGAGAGAGGGGCGAGCGTGGACTGCTTGAAAAAGGCTGACTGGTAGGTGCTGGGATTTGGGATTGGGTGGGGAAGGTGGGAATGTGGCTGCCAGAGGCAGTTTGGGATCGTGGGATGGATAGGAAGGAGCTTAGGGATCATCCAGGGCCACCTGGGGTACCTTTCCCTATCCCAGGCTGGTCCAGCCCCAGAATCCAGCTTGGACATTCCAGGGATGCAGGGGCAGCCCCAGCTGCTCCTGGAGCAGCTCCATGGATTCCTCTGGATTTGCTCCAGCAGCTCCAGGTCCTTGCATTGGGATCCCAGAGCTGGACTCCATGTGGGATCACCTGAGTGGAGCAGAGGGGCAGAATTCCCTTCCCCGGCTGCCCACACTGTGGATCCATTTGGATTTTTGGGAGAAATTCCAGCCTTATCCCTGCTTTGCCCCCGTTTCTCCAAAAAGCTGTAAATTACTGCTCCACTCTTCCCTTAGGGATGGGGATTTCTGGAAAAGGAAAGCAAGGATTCCCCTCAGCTCCCAGCTGAAGGCCTGGGAAGGTCCTTTGCAGCTGAACTGCCACAAGCCCAAAGGCAGCATTCCAGAGTGGGAATTGAGGCTGTGCCAGCCTGGAGCTGAGGCCAACATTCCATGAGCCTGGATTTGTGTGGCCGTGCTCTTCCACCCATGGATTAACACCAGGGAGCTCTGCGCTTCCTAAGGCATATCCAAACCTTTGGAAAAAGTCAAATTTGCCTTAAAAACACAGAATGCTCTGAGGGACTGCATGGAAAAGGAGCTGGAGTATTCCCAGCCTGGAACAACAGTGCTGTAAAATCTCCTGGCTCCTCAGGCAAAGCACCTGAATCACATTTGTCATCCCAGGTTATTTTATTTCCCTGGATCTCCTTCCAGGACTCCCCTGATGATGGCTTGCACCAGGAAAAACTTGGGAGTGATCAAAACTCTGGTGGAGCACGGAGCCAACCCGTTGCTGAGGAACAAGGATGGCTGGAATTGCTTCCACATTGCCAGCAGGGAAGGGCATCCCGAGGTGCTCCAGTACCTCCTGGATGTGTCCCCAAGCTGCTGGGACACGGAGAGCACCACGGGGAGAACTCCTCTGCACACAGCAGGTACAGCAGGGAGGGAGCCAGGGAAACCTCTGGAATCTCATCCAGCCTCAGGAAATCCCCTAGGAGATCCAGGTTTCCCTCCTGGACCAGCCTCAGGAGCTGCCATGAGCTCTCCTGCTCTGTCATGGAGCCAGGATTGAGGGGAAAGAGGCAAAAAATCAGGATTTTGTGGGATGTCCTGGTCGAATTGGGATATTGGGATAAGCAGGAATGAGGTCTTCCCTCAGGAGAAGCAGAGGCTGCTGTCTACTTCCAGAAAAATGGGAATTTTCCCCTCAGGAAATCCACAAATCCCACAGCACATCCAGGTTTCCCTCCTGGGCCGGCCTCAGGAGCTGCCATGGCCTCTCCTGCTCTGCCATGGAGCCGGGCCTGAGGGGAAAGAGACCCAAAAATTGGGATTTTGGGGGGATGTCCTGGTTGATTTGGGGTGTTGGGATAAGCAAGAAAGAGGTTTTCCCTCAGGAGAAGCAGAACCTGGTGCCTACTTCCAGAAAAATGTGAATTTTTCCCTCAGGAAATCCACAAATCCTTAGGTTTTCTCTCAGGAGAAGCAGAGGCTGCTGTCTACTTCCAGAAAAATGTGAACTTTTCCCTCAGGAAATCCACAAATCCCACAGCACATCCAGGTTTCCCTCCTGGACTGGCCTCAGAGGCTGCCACGGCCTCTCCTGCTCTGCCACAGAGCCAGGCCTGAGGGGAAGGAGGCAAAACATTGGGGATTTTGGGGGATAGTGTGATTGGTTTGGGAGATTGGGATAAGCAGGAATGAGTTTTTCCCTCAGGAGAAGCAGAGCCTGCTGCCTACTGCCAGAAAAATGGGAATTTTTCCCTCAGGAAATCCACGAATCCTTAGGTTTTCCCTCAGGAGAAGCAGAGCCAGGTGCTTACGTCCAGAAAAAAAACAGGAATTTTTCCCTCAGGAAATCCACTAATCCCACAGCACATCCAGGTTTCCTCCTGGACCGGCCTTAGTAGGTGCCACAGGCTCTCCTGCTCTGCCATGGAGTCAGGCCTGAGGGGAAAGGGGCCAAAAATTCAGGATTTTGGGGGGATATTGTGGTTGGTTTGGGAGATTGGGATAAGTAGGAATGAGTTTTTCCTTCAGGAGAAGCAGAGCCTGCTGCCTACTTCCAGAAAAATGGGAATTTTTCCCTCAGGAAAATCAAGAATCCTTAGGTTTTCCCTCAGGAGGAGCAGAACCAGGTGCTTACTTCCAGAAAAATGGGAATTTTTCCCTCAGGAAATCCACAAATCCCACAGCACATCCAGGTTTCCCTCCTGGGCCAGCCTCAGGAGCTGCCATGGCCTCTCCTGCTCTGCCATGGAGCCAGGCCTGAGGGGAAAGGGGCCAAAAAATGGGGATTTTGGGGAGATATTGTGGTTGGTTTGGGAGATTTGGATAAGTAGGAATTAGGTTTTCCCTCAGGAGAAGTAGAACTAGGTGCTTACTTCCAGAGAAATGGGATTTTTTTCCCTCAAGAAATCCACAAACTGATCTTTTCGAATTCTTGGGATCCTTGGATCAAGTTCATCTCTCCCTGGCACAGATGGATCTTAGCTCCCTTGGGATATGGATATGATTTTCCTTCCTGGTGTGAAAAGCTGGGAACTGCTCCTGGAAAACCTCCCCAGCTCCAAACACATCCCGGCATTTGCAATTCCTGAAAGCAGCAGAGCTGCTGAGGGGGACTTTTTGGGATCTGCCTGGGGATGGATTTCTTCATCACAGCCTCAAGTTGACCTGGGGAGGTTCAGGTGGGATATTGGGAAAATTCCTTCCTGGAAAAGCTTGTAAGCATTGGGATGAGCTGCTCAGGGCAGTCCCCATTCCTGGAGGGATTTAAAATCCACGTGGATGTGGCACTTGGGGACAGTGCCAGTGGTGGCTTTGTTAGTGCTGGGAATGGTTGTGCTCAAGCACTTTCCCAACCAAAATGACTCCATGATTCCTAATAAACTCCAAATTTTGGAGTCCCCTTGCTCTCATGCCATGGTGAGAATTCCAGGAGTCCTTTCCGAGGAGGGGAGGACAATCCCTGCTGGGAATACACAGGAGCCCACCATATCCAATTCCCTTTCCCTGCCCTTTTCCTTGCTTTTAAGGGATATTTAAAGAGAATGGGCAGCTTTAGGAATCCCAGCCATCCTCAGGATTGTTGGGAAGCACAAGAGGGCTCAGCCCACATCCAGAGTGGGAATCAGGCTGTGCATTCCAGGTCTCAGCAGCAGAGATGAGCCCTGGCTACCCAAACTCCTTTCCCAAAGGATTTAATTGGGATTGACTGCCTGGAAAATCCCGAGGTGTTGGGAGGAGCCCCTGCTGTGCTGTCACTCCCGTGGCTTCCCCAGCCCTTGCTCTGTCACTCCTGGCTCATCAGCAGTGACAATTCCAGCCCTGGGGCACCACTGAGTCCTTGTGCTTGACCTGGGAATGAAAAAAACAGGGAATGAGTTGTTGGGATCACAGCAGGTTGCCTGAAGTGGCTGATCCCATTTTTTTTTTATGTTCTCCCATCCCTGCCCAATTCCAGGTGTTGTTTCCATGGAGCTGGCAGCTCCTCTCCCTGCAGGAGGTGGATGTTGGGTTGGGATTTGGAGGCTGAGGGGATGGGACAGTGTGAGGAGCAGGGTGAGCTCTGGGATTTGGGATTATCCTGTGGGAAAGGGGGAATTCTGACCTTGGGCCAAAGTCATCTCCCCGCCTTGGGATATGGGAATACAATTGGGATCCAGCACTTGGATTCTGCTTCCTGGAGGTGTCTCCACCTGTGTTTTCTTTGGCAGAGCCACCAATCCACAATTTGGGTGGATTCCTGGAATTTCCTGACCCTGGAGCAGCAGCTGGAGTGGGAGTGACTGGGAATTGGGAAGGGCTGGAATTAGGAAATTATGGAATTAGGTCTTAACCCCCCAGTGCAATTTGATCCCAAACTGCTGCTCCCTGGCTTCCCCACACTTATCCCAGGGGATATTCCCAGTTCCCAAGGCAGGAGCAGGGGTGGGGGGCTGGAGATGGTGTTGGAGCTGCCAGGGGAAATCATGGCAGGACCAACTGCCTTTTCCCTGGGTTTCCATGGATTTCCATCCCAGGGGTGTGGGTTTGAGCACATTGACCCGTGACCAGGCCAGCTGCCTTCCTGAAGGGTCATTTTCTCCCTCCTGCAATTATTTTTTGTATTAATAAGGGTTGATTCCTTCAGCTTTGTTGCTTCTTCTATCCCGAGGGAGGAAAGCTGGGAAGAGGTAATTAGAGGATGTGGAATGCAGCAGTGGATCCCAGCTGTCCTGAGTCTCTGTTCCTGATAAAAGATGGAATTGTGAGGGATTTTTCTTCCCGTGATTTGGGTTTTCCATCAGCTCAGGTGAAGAACAGGCGAGGAGCAGGAGCAAAGAGCCAAAATCTGGGAATCCCTCACTGGGATTGCAGCTGAAAGTTGCCCCTGGGAGCAGACATTTCCCAGGAGCCCTTTTTCCACCACCTGATGGAGCAGCTCCAGCCTTGGTTTGATACTGTTTTTCACTTGAATATGTTCCATTTGTTTTGCAAAATGACCTGCAGGGAAAAAAAAAAAATTAAAAAAAATCTGGATCAAAGCAGTGTGAAGTGAAATGTTTAAAAAATCCAGAAAAAACTGGAATATTTCAGTGCCTCGGGTTCACACCCTCCCCCTCTGTTGTTGTTTTCCCTCTGAGATGGGTGAGGATGATGAGATGGGAGTGGCTGAGGAGGGCTGGGAATGTTATCCAGCATTTCCCCAGCTGCCTGCTCTGGGTTCCTTTTGCTTCTCCCTGATCCCAATTCAGGAATGAACAAATAATTGGGAGAAACCCTCTTTGTTCCAGCTGAATCCTGTGGCAGATGGAGCCAGCCCATTTCCCTGCTCCACCTCACATTTCCCAATGGAATCAGAGGAAGGGAAGCCTATATTTATTTTTTTTAATCCCACCAAAAAATTGATGGGAATAAAGCCCCTTGGAGCCCTTCCCTCATCCCAAAAGCATCATCAACCCGAGCATGCCTCACTGTAGGAGCACAATGCCACAAACCCACAACCAATCCATGTTTTTCCTGGTTTTTTCCCAGCAATGCACGGCTGTTCCCAGGTTGTGGAGCTGCTCCTGGAACGGTAAGCAGGCTCCTTCCAGCTTTTTCTCCCCCAGCTCCCATTCCCTGCCAGCATTTGGACACAGAGGATGCTTGTGCTGCTCCACTGGGGAAGCACAGCCCAGCTGCCCTGCCCTCCCTCCCGAGGCTGGCTCCTCCTGCTCCAGGTTTTTCCCAGCTGGGAGAGAGACAAGGATTCCCTGGGGGTGGGCTCCCTCTTGGTTGTGACACAAATCCCAGTTA
The DNA here is from genome assembly GCF_014805655.1 of Passer montanus. NCBI lineage: Eukaryota > Metazoa > Chordata > Aves > Passeriformes > Passeridae > Passer > Passer montanus. Next base: position 84,182 of record NW_024366849.1, on the reverse strand, counting down.
TGTAACTCAGCCCTGGCTTTGTTTTCCCTGCTGATTCATTCCCAGTGTGACAACAGCCAAAGCAGCTTCTCTAGGCTGGGCTTATCCTTGTTTTCCCAGGAAATTGCTGGGAAGTGGCTTTAAATCAGCTCTGTTCCCTTTCTCTGTTCTCCCTTCCCTCCCCAGAGCTGGAGCTGATTCCCTGGGAATCACAGCTCATCCCAACCTGTCCATGTTTGGCCCAGCATAAACAGCTCTGAGATCTAAGCCAGGCTTTAATTCAGTTTTCTCTCATTTCACTGGAGTTCAACCTGAATGAGGTTGGTGGGCTCTTGATTTTGTACATCATTCCATGAAAATCAGATTATTCCCTGCTTCCAGTGCACACCTTGTCCCTTCTGGAAACCCTCTGGTCAGGAAAAAGGGAATTAAAAATTATCTGTAGAGCCCAAACGAGCTGAACCAGATCTCTGATCCAAAAAAAACCCCACAAATCATTCCCCAGGCCCTAAAACACCAGGACAGGTTTATCCATGGTCTGTGGACGAGCTTTATATATTCCATTTTCAATCCCAGCTGCTGAGAGTCTCCTTCCATAAGGATTTTGGAGTTGCCCACAGCTCTGTTGTGTTTTTTCTCTCTCATTTCCAGGTGCCAGTACAAACCTGACAGCAGGGACAGCTGTGGGGTCACTCCCTTCATGGATGCTCTCCAGAACGGGCACGTGGGCATCGCCCGGCTGCTCCTGGAGAAACACCAGGTGGGTGCCAGAATTCCTCACTGCCTGCTCCAGCAGCTGAGCCAGGGCTGCCAGGACAGGTGAGCCACCTGTTCATCGTGGCTGGAGCGTAAGGAAGCGAGTTCCCAAACTGTAAAGAGAGAAATTGTGTAAAAAGGCAAATTCCCCCTGGAGGAGAGAAGGATTTGGCTGAGTGAGGTGGGCAGGCATCATGGAATGGTTTGGGTTGGACCTTAAAACCATCTCCTTCCTTGGGTTGGAAGGACCTTAAAACCATCTCCTTCCTTGGGTTGGAAGGACCTTAAAAATCATCTCATTCCTTGGGTTGGAAGGTCCTTAAAACCATCTCCTTCCTTGGGTTGGAAGGACCTTAAAAATCATCTCGTTCCTTGGGTTTTGAGGACCTTAAAACCATCTCGTTCCTTGGGTTTTGAGGACCTTAAAACCATCTCCTTCCTTGGGTTGGAAGGACCTTAAAACCATCTCATTCCTTGGGTTTTGAGGACCTTAAAACCATCTCCTTCCTTGGGTTGGAAGGACCTTAAAAATCATCTCCTTCCTTGGCTTGGAAGGACCTTAAAAATCATCTCCTTCCTTGGGTTGGAAGGAGCTTAAAACCATCTCCTTCCTTGGCTTGGAAGGAGCTTAAAACCATCTCCTTCCTTGGGTTTTGAGGACCTTAAAACCATCTCATTCCTTGGCCTGGAAGGGCCTTAAAAACCATCTCCTTCCTTGGGTTTTGAGGACCTTAAAACCATCCCATTCCACCCCTGCCATGGGCAGGGACAGCTTCCATTATCCAAGGTGATTCCAAGCCCTGTCCAAACTGGCCTTGGACACTGCCAGGGATCCAGGGACAGCCCCAGCTTTTGTGGCAAACGTGTCCCCAGAGGTGCTGGAGTGGGACAGTGACAGCAGCAGTGGCAGGAGGGGACAGGACATTCCCAGCACTCCTGGGGCTGCTGTGGCAGAGCCAAAAGCAGCTCTTGGAATGCCCGGACTCAGCGTGGAGCCTCCAGTGGCCGTGGATAACATGGAAATGTCCATCCCTGAGTTATCCAGAGCTCCTCCCTCTCTCCTGGCAGCTCCTGCTCCTGTGCTGGCTCCCAAAAATCCCTGATTTCCTCCAGGGAATGCCATTAGAGCCCATTGTGCACAGCAGGAACCAGACCACTGCAATCAATAATTTACTGATGATTGATTGATTGATTGCTGGTTGGGGCCCTCTCATGGCTGATTCTCCCAGAGGTGTTGGTCAGATCCTGGATTTCCTAAGGAAAAGCAAATCCTGTTTTCTGGATGGGAAATTTGTTGTGGTTTTAACCTCACATTTCAGGCACTGAGGGTGGCAGAGGTGGGAAAGCTCGTGGAGGTTTCCTGGCAGTGCCAGTGCCTCCAGAGGGTGCTGATCTCATTTGGGGTGAGTGCCATTTCCATGGTGTTCCTTCCCTGCAGGCCTGTCCCACGGCCGTGGATGCCCTGGGTGCTCAGGCCCTGCACAGGGCAGCTGTGACAGCCCAGGATGGCTCCATCCAGTTCCTGGTGTCCGAGCTGGGCGTGGATGTCGACGGCAGAGCGACGTCGCTGCGGCTGCCAGCCCTGCACTACGCAGCCAAGGTTGGTCCCTGCTCCCAAATTCCCCTGGGGCAGCCTGTGCCAGGCACCTGAACCAGCCTGGGCCAGGTGTTTGCCACCACAGAGGATTTGCATTCCTGCCTCATCCTGTGCCCACCTGCTCCTGACCAGTCCCATTCCCTGTTTTCTGGGCGTCAAATGGAATGTGGGCAGCAGGGTGAGGGTGGGATTCTCCTCTGCTCTGCTCTGGTGAGATCCCACCTGCAGCACCAGATCCCAGCCCTGGAGCCAACAGCAGCAGGACCTGGAGCTGCTGGAGGAATCCATGGAGCTGCTCCAGGATTCTGCTCTGGAGCCAGCCTGGAAGAGCTGGGAATATTCCCCTGGAGAAGGGAAGGGTGCAGGGAGAGCTTCCAGCACATTCCAGGCCTGCAGGGGCTCCAGGAGAGCTGCAGAGGGACTGGGGACAAGGGACAGGAGCCAGGGAATGGCTGCCAGTACCAGAGGGCAGCCATGGATGGGATCTTGGCCATGAGGAATTGCTGGCTGGGCTGGAATTGCCAGAGCAGCTGGGGCTGCCCCTGATCCCTGCAGTGCCCAAGGCCAGGCTGGACACTTTGGGACACTGGGAGGTGTCCCTGCCATGGCAGGGGTGGCACTGGGTGGGCTCTGAGGTCCTTCCCACCCCAGGAATTCCATGTTTGTGTCCAGCTGCCTGCAGAGGAGGGACAGAACACGTGCAGAAGTGGGAAAGGAGAGCTGGGAAGGTGGGGGAAGCTCCCAGAATTTTATCTGTGTCCTTCACACCAGAGTTGTTTTGAATTCCAGAATCATTGGAGCTTTCTCCTCCTCCCAGACCATGTGGGGAGCAGAGCTCTGAGTCCTGCAACATTCCCTGGGAATGCAGAGCAGATCCCAAAGCTTCCCTGCTGACCAGGATCCCTCCTGGCATCCAGCTGGCAGCACAGGAATGTCCCTGCTCAGACCCAGGGATGTTAAACCCAGGATTTTAACAGCACTCTGAGCCTTGTAGTGGGAATTAAACCTCATCCCAGTGCTCTGCTCCTACAAACCCATCCGTGCCACTCCCTGGGAATGCTGGCACCATCCAGCCATGCCACAAAGGAGCCCTTTCTCCCATTTTCCTGGCCTCCTGCTCCCAGAAACCACGTTCAAAGCCCTTCTGGTTGCCAAGGGTACGTTGAACAGCAGGGCTCTGGGGGGAGTATAATGTGCCTTGGAGAAAATCCCAGCTCCTGGCTGATTTGGGAATGACTGGATGGGGTTCTCTCCCTTCCCTCCCTCAGTGTCACTTGGTATTTACAGCACCGTTTGTTTGCCTGGTGGGTTGTGTTTTTATCTCCCCCTTTTCTGATTCTTTTGCGTTTATAAACACATGAAAATCAAATTATTTTTTAAATTCACTTTGCTGCCGGGGCTGTGGCAGCTGCAGCAGTTCCTGGCTCGGTGTCTTTGCCATGGAATTTGGGTTTGCAGGGAAATGGGAGCCTTGGGATCAGGGAAGATGCTGTGGAATCCTATGGGAACAGGGAAAAATAGAGGATGTGGGGGGGATAAAAACAAGAGCTTTCCATTCCCAGGCTGCAGGACAAAGACTAATTCATGGCATTGAGGATGTAATTCCAAAATCAGGCGTGTTATTTAGGGAGAAAGGATTTAATTCTGGAAAAGCCTGTGCAGGGTGGAAGGAGGTGGGGGCTGTGCTGGGTTTTTCCCTGTGCAATTTGAAATTGGCTCCTGGCAGAGGAAGGAGCTGGGTCTTCTCCCAGGGGATCACAAATCCTGGAGGAATTCTTTGGGAAATACCAGTGCCTGAGGGAGGCAGGTGAGCAACAGCCTGGATCAGCAACAGGTTGTGCTCCTGGAGCTGGAATAACCCTGGAAAAATCAACTCCAGATCCCCTGGGAATTGGAGGGATTGGAAACTCAGAGTTGGAGAGACCTCAGGCCCTGCAGGGGCTCCAGGAGAGATCCCTGGGATAAGGGATGGAGGGACAGGAGCCAGGGAATGGCTGCCAGTGCCATGGATGGGATTTTGGGAATGAGGAATTGCTGGCTGGGCTGGAATTGCCAGAGCAGCTGGGGCTGCCCCTGATCCCTGCAGTGCCCAAGGAAGGGTTGGAGCAGCCTGGGACAGGGGAGGTGTCCCTGCCCGTGGCTGGGGTTGGAATTTGATGATTTTTAAGGATTTTTTCCAACCCAAACCATGCTGGGATTTTAGGAAGGTGCCTGGTGGCTCCTTTCTGACCAATTCCCATGGGATGGACACGATTCCCATGGGATGACAATTGCTGCCTCATGGATCTGCTCTGAAGGCAGCTGAGCCTGGTTCCATCTGCTCCCAGACCCTCTGGAGCTCCTGGAGCCCCCAGCCCTGCCCAGGACAGAGCAGGTCTGGGCAGTCCCAGGTTGGGGATGGATCCAAGCCCAGAGCTGATCCCAAACTCCACCTTCTGCAGGAAGGACATGGACACACCATCCTCACCCTGCTGTCCCTCGGTGCTGATCTCCAGGCCAAGGATGGGAAGGGCCGTTCTGGTGAGAATTCCAAGCTGCTTTTCCAAGCTTTTTGTGACACCAAGAGCTTCCATTGGCACATCCCAACCTCAGCATGCAGGGAGATGCCAAATCCATGGATACATTTGCTCTGGGAGCAGTGTGATGGATCATCCCAGGGGTTTTTTTGGGCATTTTGCATTCCCTGGCTTCCAATTTGCTGGAATTTCTGCTGGAGCTTTTCCCTTCTGGGAAAGAAAAGACCCAAACTGGGAATTTCCTGCTGGTTTTTCACCTGAGGAGCTCCATTGCTGCCTCTTCCCCCTCAAATTTAGCTGGAATGATCCTGTTGGAAGAAGGTTTGGATGGACAAACACAAGGATTGAGCTCTCCAGCCTCAATTCCTTAGCAAACAGCCTGGAAATGGCTGATGAGCAAATAATACCAGAGAGCTGGCACGGAAATGGAGTTGCTATAGCAATGCCAGAGAGTCAGCATTCCCAGTGGGAAAGGCAGCTCTTACATCAGCATCTCCCAAAAAAAAATTAAAATTAAAAAAAAAAGAGACAAATTTGATTCAGCCATTGCCAAAACTGGCAGGTTTCCCAGCCCTGGGGTTTGGTTAAATCCATGTTTCAGCAGTGCCATCTCTCCCTCCGCCCCCTCGGTGACTAAATCCCAGCTCTGCTGAGCTCATCCAACCCCGGGATGGTTTTTCCTGTGGCTCCTCCTTGGCTGGGTTGGGGTCACTGCGTCCTTGGGAAGCTTCTCATCCACACCAGGATTATCCAGAGGGATCAGGATGCCTCCTTTGGATCAGAGGGAAGGGAGATTTTTTACAGTGAGGGTGGGAGAGGTTGGGCTGGATTCCCAGAGCAGCTGGGGGTGCCCCTGGATCCCTGGCAGTGCCCAAGGCCGGGCTGGGCACCAGGCTTGGAGCAGCCTGGGATGGTGGAGTGTCCCTGAGTCCCTTCCATGGCAGGAGGGTGGCACTGGCTAACCCTTAATATCACAGAATCACAGAATTTCTAGGTTGGAAGAGACCTTCAAGATCATCGAGTCCAACCCATGCTATCCTATTCCTCAACTAGGTCATGGCACCAAGTGCCACATCCAGTCTTTTTTAAACACATCCAGGGATGGTGACTCCACCACCTCCCTGGGCAGGTGATTCCAGTGTTTGACCACTGTTTCTGTGAAAAACTCCCTCCTTAGGTCTAATAAATCACACTCAACGATCCCAAACTTAACCCCGCAATCCCCTCCCAACCCAAAAACCCAAACCCCTCCATAATCCCACCCTGGCAAAACTCATTTTTCACCCGTTTATTCCATGGGAATGCTGTTTTCCTGGAAACCAGGGTGATCTGAGGCCAGCTGCTGTTGTGTCCCCCAGCCCTGCACGTGGCCAGCGCCGGGCAGCGCGCGGCGGCCGCTGCCATCCTGCTCCAGGCTGGCCTCCAGGATGCTCCTGATGCCACGGGGACGCTGGCCCAGCAGCTGGCCACCAGGCCTGAGGTCCTCCAGGTCTTCAGGGAGCAGCAGGCAGCACGTGAGCAACAGGAACCTGCTCCTCCACGTGGGTATTCCTTCCTGGATTGAGGGAAACGGCTGATTGAGATCCCCGAAGTGAGGAGCCTCTTGAAATTAAGGATCCCACAAATAGGGGATTTGCCCCTAAAAGACAACCCTCATTAGTGTTTCCCACTAATGGAGAGGAGCGCTCCCAAAAATTAAGAAATCCCCCAAAGAGAGGATCCTCCCCTAAATTGAGGAAACCCCGACCCCCAAAACAGAGGATTCTCCCCTAAAACGAGGAAAAACCCCTAAATTGAGGAAACCCCGACCCCCAAAACAGAGGATTCTCCCCTAAAACGAGGAAAAACCCCTCAATTGAGTAAATCCCAACCCCCCAATAGAGGATCCTGCGGTAAATTGAGGAAATCCCAACCCCCAAATAGAGGATCCTCCCCTAAATTGAGGAAACCCCGACCCCCAAAACAGAGGATTCTCCCCTAAAACGAGGAAAAACCCCTCAATTGAGTAAATCCCAACCCCCCAATAGAGGATCCTGCGGTAAATTGAGGAAATCCCAACCCCCAAATAGAGGATCCTCCCCTAAATTGAGGAAACCCCGACCCCCAAAACAGAGGATTCTCCCCTAAAACGAGGAAAAACCCCTAAATTGAGGAAACCCCAACCCCCTAAATGGAGGATCCTCCCCTAAATTGAGGAAAAGCCCCTAAATTGAGGAAACCCTGACCCCCAAAACAGAGGATCCTCCCCTAAATTGAGGAAAAACCCCTAAACTGAGGAAAAAACCCTAAATTGATAAAACCCCAACCCCCCAAATAGAGGATCCTGCCCTAAATTGAGGAAAAACACCTAAATTGAGGAAACCCCGACCCTCAAAACAGATGATCCTCCCCTAAATTGAGGAAAAACCCCTAAATTGAGGAAATCCCAACCCCCAAAACAGAGGATCCTCCCCTAAATGAGGAAACCCTGACCCCCTAACTGGGGGATCCCCCCCCAGACTGAAAACTCCCCCAAACCTAGGTCTGTCCCCAAATAAAGAACCCCCCACAAACCAAAGATTTTTACCCAAAATCGAGCAGAGGAGTCAAGCTTGGCACTTGGGAGAAATGCTTTAAACAGGATTATCTCAAAATAAAATGGAGGTGATGGGCCTGGGCTCTTCCCTGGCAGGGTGGGGAGGCCCTGGCACAGATTTCCCAAAAAAGTTGGGGCTGCTCCATCCCTGGAAGTGTCCAGGGCCAGGCTGGAGCAGCCTGGGATCGTGGAATGAGGTCCCTGCCCACCCTAATTATCACATTATAAATTTATTTTCTTCTTTCACCTCTTCTGTGCAGCTCCCTGAACCAGAACCATCCAAGGGAAATTCTACTGCCAGGGATCCTCGTGGCTTTTCCTGGGAATTTCCTGAACATCCCCATGGAGAAGATCCACCTGGATCATGGATTTTGCAGCTCTTCAGGGACCACTAAATTGGTTTAATTTTCAATTTAATTTTCATTTGACATCTTTGGGTGGGACAGAGACTCTTGAAGCTGCATCAACCTCTTGAATCCTTTTTGTAGCCCACCCTAAACTGAGGAACCCCCAAACTGCGGACTCGCCCAAATTAAGAACCCCCTAAATGAGTGTCCCCTAAACTGAAGTCCCCCCCCCAAGTAAGTAAAGGACCCCCCCAAACTGAAGAACCCCATAAATTGAGGAGAACCCCCAAATTTAGGGACCCCCCCCATTTAAAGGCTCCCCCTGCGCAGCCGGGGCGGCCGTGGGACTGCGCATGCGCGCCGCGCCCCCACCACGGTGGCAGCGCCGCTCGCGCGCGCACTGCTCCCGCCCCTTGAGTGGCACCCCCGACAGCCAATGGCGCGGCGCGTCGGGCTGTGATTGGCAGACACGTGGGCGGGGCGCAGGCGGCCCGGCCCCGCCCCTCCCGGCGCGGTCCCCTCACGGCGGCGGCTCCATTTTCTCGCGCTCCCGCGGCCCCCGCGTAGCGCCCGGTTCCGCTCAGCCCCGGCCGAGAGACCCCCGAGACACCGCGCGCCGCCATGAATGAGGAGTACGACGTGATCGTGCTGGGCACCGGCCTCACGGTGAGGAGCAGCCGCCGCCCCGCTCGCGCCTCGGGCCTGCTGCGGGCGGCCGCCGCCCTGCCCCGCCCCGCCGCCCCCCCTCCGCCATCCCCCGGCTCCTGCGGCTGACCCCCTTCCCCATCTCTCACCCAGCCCGGCGCCGCTGTCCTTTGCCCGTGTATCATCTGATCCTCCCCTCCGGGCTGTGTTTGAGCCCCCCCGCCTCGGGCGCTCGGGTCTCTATCCCCTCCCCCAGGCTGTGCGGTCCCCTCCCCAGGCTCTCACCTGATTCTCACCCCACTCGCCCCATTCAGGTTGCTTTCTTCACCTGTCACCTGTCCATCGTACCCCCCCTGGCTCTGTCTGGGTGCTTCCCCCCGTCCCCCTCCCCATTATTACCGGGGGTCTGGTGTATGTGACCCCCTGCAGGACCCCCTGGGTGCTCTCCCTCATCATTAATTACCACAGCACCCCCTCGGCTTCATTCCCACCCCCACCCTGGCTCCTTTCCCATTCATCTCCCTCCGCCCCTCAGCATTACCCCGGGGTTCGGTATGTGTGACCCCCCCACCCCCGGGGGACCCCTGGCTCATTTCCCCATCATTAATTCCCGCTGCACCCCGCAGCTCCAGCCCCATCCCCGCCCGGGATCCTTCTCCCCATCCCTAACTGGACCCCCGGGTGGGGTTTTTATATGATTTTTGTGTATATTTTACAACAGCTCCCCGCGTTTGGATAAACCCCCGTGGCCGCTCCCCGCCGTTCCCAGGGGGCCCCAGGAAATGCGGTTGTTTTGCGGAGGGAGGGCGTGGGGAGACTCGGACAATAAAACGCCGACGGGCATTTATTGCCTTTTATTTATTTTTTAAATTACTACCTTATTTTTTTCCGTTCACACATCCCTTCCCCCGCTCCCCCACAGACCCAGCGTGGCTGCAGGTCCGTGCAGGGTGGAGGCAGCCGTGGTGATCCCCCCCCTCTCCATCCCCATCCCCGCTCCGCCTTTGCAGCCTTCGGCTCCATCCAGCCCTGACTGCAGCAGGAGGGGGATGGGAGGCTGGCGAGCCTGTCAAATTTCCCTTATTCCCCCCTCCAAAAAAAAAACCCCAACCCTTTCCTGCGATGTGGCTGCATCCCGGTGATCCCTAAGGAGAGCTGACAGCTGCTGGGGGTGCGGCGGAGGGAGGGAGACGAGCCGCGGTGGGGCTTTGTCCTATTGTGGAGGATGCAGCCGCGCTGCAGGCAGCCCTGGGGGAAAAAACATGGCAGTGCCGCTGCCCCCGAGGTTTGCGGGAGGATTTCTCCCGGTTCCTGCATCCCTGGGGGCCGGGAGATGCCACGGGAGGGCGGATTGCAGGTTACAAACGCGAGGCATTGTTTGGAGAAGGGGGGAAGAAAATCCAACATGGTGGAGAGGTTTTCCTCCTTGTGCAGCTGGCCTTTCCTGCTTTTGTTCCCTCCTCTCGGTGGGGAAAGGTGGCTGGACAAAGGTTTCTCTTTGGGGTTGGCCCGAGAGGGATTTCCCCCACTTTCCCTGGGGATGGGGATTAAATTGAAATCCACGGATTTCCCCCCGTGGTTTGGGTGCTGTGATTGGTGGGGTGCTGACACAGGGCCCCAGCTGGATTGTCATCCCCCTCTTTTGGGTTTGGGGAGAAGGGTAACACACCTGGAATGTGGCACAAAGGAAATGTGGCAGGTGTGGGAGCGTCTGCTCGGGGGACACCCAACTTTCCCCATTGCTTTCATTCCTTTCAAGCTCTTCCTTTGAGGTGGAGGAATGGCTTAGCAGGAAAAAGCTTCTTCCCTTTGATAGGGAAAGCTGGAGTCTGTCCTGAAGCCTGTCCCTGGCTCAGCAAAGCAGGGAAAGGGACTTTTGGGGAGGTGAAATATAATGAGCTTGTAGTGGAGGGGCCTCCAATAGATCGGAGCTCCATTAAAATGTTAATTTATGCTTTAGTGTGAGCGGGGTATCAAGTTGGTGAACGCAGGGCTTAATCTCAAACTGACAAATGCCAGTGTAAATTTGACAAAAGGCCTCTTGTGAAATCACTTTTAAGACAAGCTCCTGCTAATGAGCAGCGGTTGAGTTAAAAGGAATAAATTAGGGCCGTGTTTTAAGGTGTGCTGACCAAACTCCAGAGCCTGGGAATATGCAGGAGCTCGTATTTTGCTTCTGGTGTGCTGGCTGTGCCTCTGAAATACCAATTAGGACGGACTTCGTCTTGTCTTGAGCAGCTCATGTGGAAAGGAATGGAAACCAGAGGTGCTGGTGCAGCCATCCTGGAATTCCTGGTGTTGGCTCAGCCATTGTGGCTGAGTAGAGCTGGATCAGCTGGGCTGAAGGACTCTCCTGCTCTCAGGTGAAGCTTGAAGGTTGCTCCTCCAGCTTTGGTACCAGTGGAAAAGGAGCCTGGTACCTGTGGTACGTGAGGAGAAGGAGCTGGAAACACATCCAGTTGTTCCTTTCCTTTTCCAAAGGAGCTGTCCCTGAGGTTCTGGTGGTGTTTGCAACCACCCTTTCCTTCAGGCTGGGCTGGATGCCACTGCTGGAGCCCCTCAGGCCCCTGTTGTAGCTCTGAGGTTGTGTCTCTGCTGCTGATCTGAAGGGGTTTTTTTCTTTTTCCAAAGGGAAAGTTCAGTTGTTGGTTTAAAGAGGAAGAATGAGCTGTTGGAGGCTTTGTAAAGAGCACAAATGCATCCATTGTAGTGGTCGTTCTGGCTGGGTCCGTGGGGCCAGTGAGTGCACGTGTAAATTCCACTGGGATGGATCTGGAAGTGCAACATGAACATTTCAGGTGTTAATCTCTTCCTCAGCACTCATGAAGGACTGAAGGCAGCTTGAGGACCGGGATTACTGGCACTCAAACTATTTCAGCTTTTCCCTTCTGTGTGCTAATCAGAGACCCCATTGCAGTGTGTCTTAGCCCTGTGGGGAAAAATAAATCCTGAATTGCTGCTGATACAATCCCTCAGATTTCCACCAGCTGTAGTGGGCTCCGTGGCTCCTGCACGGATCAGTGTGCGGTGCCAGACCCACCAGGGGCTGCATGAGAGCTGGTAGATCTTCCAGCTGCCTCATTCCTGGTGGGAATGGCTTCTCCAGGGTGCAGGAGCTTTAATAGCTTTAAGTGCCTTGTCTTAGGCTTTCCGTGTGCGTGGTGTGTGGCAGATTAGGGATCATCTTCCTGCAGCCCTACTGCACAGACTCGTTTTTAATCTGTGCAGTGGTCACAGGCTGGAGAGCTCCTCGTGGCTGGATTTCCACCCCTCTCTTTTCAGTGCACCGGAATTTCCCAGCTCTCTGTAATTTCCACCTCTCTGCTGTGGGAGTGGCTCGGTACTTCCTCGCTGGGTTATTTCAGAGTGGGATGTTGTGCCTGGTGACAGGCTCTGTTATCTGCCTTCCCTGCTTCTCTAAAGTTATTTTCCATAAATTTTGGGGATAATTGAAGCCTCCAGTTGAGCCCCAGTAGGTGAATGCTCTCTGTTCCTGCTGAGGTTTCACTTTTTGCAGGCTGAGCTAAGCTTCTTACCTGCCAGCTGCCTCCCCATGTTAAAGCTACTCAAATGCATCCCAAAGATACAGATTCACTTTCTGTAGGAGCAGAGGAGCCAAAGTCACTGATTCAGGATATATTTAACCATGGCCTCATGGGCTGAAGAGCCTCAGAGTGACTGTGAGGACCATGTGGGAGCTTTGCTGCAGGGGACACACAACTTGCCCAGTTGTTTTCATTCCTTTCAAGCTCTTCCTTTGAAGTGGAGGATGGCTTAGGAGGAAAAAGCTTCTTCCCTTTGATAGGGAAAGCTGGAGTCTGTCCTTTGCATGTAGCAGAGGGCATCATTGCAGTGCAGTGAGGAGTTGCTTTGGCAGTTGCAGGATGAGCAGAGCTTTGGGTCAGGCAGTGAGGGGTGGAATTGCCTGTGCACTGCTCCAGGTGACCCTGCCTGGGTTGGAGCAAGGATCTCCAGATCTTCCAAGCCCAGCACTGTGTGACCCTCTGGCCACAGCAAGCCCTGCCTTTCAAAGAAAGAGCCTGGCGGTGCCAGAGCCCGTTCCCTCCGCCGGAGGGATTTTGCTCAGTGCTCAGTGCCCAATCCTCCCCTCGGCGCCGTTACAGGAGCGCCGCTGGCTCGACTTCCCACCGGGCTGTCTGAGCCTTTCTGAACTGCTGCCCTACTTGGAGAAAATCCACGGACACCTCCTTGCTTCCCTCCATTCCTCAAGGCCTCTGCACGCACAAGGTCTGGTCGTGACCAGCTCCTGCGCTCCAGAGAGGAGCTGGTGGCCTTGAGCAAGCATGGAAGCACCAATACCTCCAAGTTACTCCTTATTTTTATTTCCATGGACTCCCAGTGGATGTGCTGTCCTGAAGATAGGCTGGTTTCTCCCTGCTTGCCTGGCCATTTGCAGCAAGGTGCTCAGATGTTCATTCAGCAGCACAGTGAGCTCCTGGGAGCTCGGAACCTGAACTGGCTGAGGCAGAGCATTGTAGTAGCAGCGTGCCTGCAATTTGCATGGATTCTGTCGGATCTGGATACCCGGAGCTCTCCCTGCAGTGTCCTGCTGCTGCTGTCAGCAGCTGCTCCCTGTTCCTGTTTGGTGGTGGCGACGTTTATAAAACAGCAAGAAATGCACAGATTTGAACTGTGACGCTTCCCCTTTTTATTTGCACTCTAAACTCTCCCCAGCCCTGCCCTTATCAGCACAGGCCGTTTGTTTTCCTCGCTCCCTGACCCAGATGACAGCGTCACACATCAAGCGGTTCCTGGTCCCGCAGCCAGCACGGCATCCAGAGGAATTGCTGAGCTGGGAGCATAAATCCATTGTGCAGCCCGGGTGCTTGGTGGCCCTCACGGCTGCAGGGGGAAGTGGCCTCAAAGGGCTGTGCAGGATTTCAGTGTTCAGTGAGCCCGGGGTTAAACAGCAGTGAAACAGCTCCACCTCAGTCCCACAGGTGTTCAGTGCGTGTGAAAGAAGAGTGGAGAGGCACTTAAGGCCTCTTGTGTCTTTGCTGGTGCCCAAATTCACTGCAAGGGCTGCTGGTAATTTGGATTACCAGTATCCCTTGGAGTGAAGAAGGGATACACACTCCCTCTTCTGGGAAGACAGAGCAAGGAATGCTTTGAGGTTAAGTGGGTGACTGAAATCAGCTGACATCCAGACCACTGGATGTGGCTTGTGCAGCTTTTACTGGAGCTCCTTTTGGTGCTTACTTAGTTGTGAAATCCTTTATTGGCTTCCTTGTGGCTCAGCTCCAGCGTGGACACTTGCAGTCCTGTGCCACCATCTGGCAGAGCTGGTGAGGCAGGGTTTTGGGAGATGTTCCAGGGGGATAAATCACAGGGCAGAGCAAGGAGTCCAGCCACAGAGCTCTGTGAGTGTAACTGCTTGGGGATGAGGCCCTTGGTGTGACAGTCCTGCCTTGGGTGTGGTTAACCATTAACGCTGTAGACACTTTTACTCCTGTGGTTACTCAGCGTTGTAGGCCTTGAGTAATGGTTTCACATGGAGTTTGGTGCAGCTGTACCTGCTGGGAGGATCTCTGCTTGCTCCAGCCTGTGGGGGAAAAAGGAGGGACCTTGTAGGATCCTTGGAAGGATGGTAGAGTGGAAGGAGCAGCTGATGGGTCATGGAGAGCTTTTGTGGCGAGCACTGTGGCTCAGTACTCACAGTCCACGTGGTGATCATGAAGCCTTGTGGGCACCGTGCTGGAAATCTTCCATGACTTCAGGGATTGAATTCAGAGCGTCCTTGCTGTGCGTGAGGCAGCTCCAGCTTTGCTCCTCAGATCCTTGGCTGGATTTTGTGACACCCTGGTGGGTGACAGACTGGCCAGCAGTGCCCAGCAGAGAAGGTTTTTCCATTGCCACCTGGAAGCACCAGCACAGCAACTCCTCAGCCAGCGATCCCTGCCAGCCACCCCTGCACCTGCAGATGTCTGACCTTAGAACAAAACAACCCCTGAGAGCTGCTGTGGCTGGGAAGTTGATGTTACAGCTTCCTTTGCAGCGAGGATTGACTGGAGTCAGGATTTACACAAGCAATCCACAGTGGGAAACTCCTGGTGTTTGTGGTTTTCCTGCTGACAGCTGCACTGGTCAGTCTGGAGCTGGAAATGAACCTCCTGCGCTCCACGGGAGGGGGAAGCGGCCCAGGAGGAGAGTCCTGCCTGAGGTGTTGTGCAGTAAACAGGAAGGATCTCCTGGAGACACAGAGCCCTGCAGGAGGGCCAGCCTGCCTGCAGGAATCCTGTCACATGTGCAGTGGTGGCATCTCCCAGCAGCTGGATGAGGGTTTCAAACTGAGTGAAAGCTTTGGTTTGGGTGGAGAGGACCTTACAAACCATCCTGCCACGACTGGGACACCTTTTCCTGGAGCAGGTTGCTCCAAACCCCCTCCAAGAAGCCTCACCCATCACACGAGATGTGGCAGGACCTACCAGAGAGCTCGTGGTGATGAATGGGAGCTCAGCTGCAGCCAGAACTCTGCTGCTGGGCGGAGCTGAGGCAGAGCAAGCTCAGTAAAACCTCCCAGATAAGCTGTGCTGAGCACACAAACATTGCAGGTTTTGTTAAGCTCTGTGGCTGGGGAATGGCAGTGCTGGTGCAGAGTCCTGTTTTAACGGGGATTTAGTTGTGCAAGGCCTGAGCTGGTTCTGCAGCCCGTGTGTGCTCTGTGTGGAGCTGCAGTCACACACAGCTGATCTGCTGCTCCTCAGTGGGCACAGAGCAAGCAGAGCAAAGCTGGGCTGATAAAGCACACAAATGCCTTCATTTATTCTTCATGCTGCTCTCTGAGAGAGGCTGTTCATTATCCTGAGTGTCCCAGTGTGGCAGATATTAATAATTGAAGCTCTGAGGAGACTGATTGAAGTCCAGGTAAGATTTCATTCTCCTGCTGCCACTCTGTGCACATCCTTAAACTGATAGCTGGTGCCTTAGAGGACAGATTTTCCTTTGGCTCCAGTGCATGGAATTCCCAAGAAATTCCTCTGGGAAGCCCTGATAGGTGGTGGTTGTGCAGGGATCCAACCTACACACAGTCTGTAACCCTTTGCTTGGCTTGCCCAGAGCAGACAATAAATTTATTAACAGGTTAATCTGCCATCCCTGAATTCTGGGATGAAGCAGCTGCTGTGCTTGTTTGCTGTGCAGCTGCAGTGGAGCTGTCTGAACATGCTCTGAGGAAAAACAGGAAGGAGGAGGCTCCAGTGCAGCTGACCTGTCCCTTGCATCCTTTCCTTGCTGCAGGAATGCATCCTCTCTGGGATTATGTCAGTGAATGGAAAGAAAGTCCTTCACATGGATCGGAACTCTTACTATGGAGGGGAAAGTGCTTCCATTACACCCCTGGAAGATGTAAGTGTGGGGAGACACCCGTCCTGGTGTCCAGAAAGGGGATTTATTCCCACTTAGCCTTGGGCTGGCTTCCAGTGAACGACTCTGAGGGTTTCCTTTGAGTAAGGAAGTTTTATGGCATTTCCTCAGCAGGTAACAGTGGGGAAGAGGCCAGTGTGGGGTGTTTGGAGTTGGTGGGTTGTGCTTGTTTGCTGTAATTCCCAATTGGAATCTGAGCAAATCCGAGCACGGAGCATTCCAGAGCTGTTACAGCTGGGTGTTGAAACTCTTCAGCTAAATTGTAAATTGGACTAAGAAATGCCATATTAAACAGTTGATCAGCTCCATGAATTCCCAAAGCCTGGATGAGCAGAATTACACTGCCTGCTTCTTACTGTAACAACTCACTGGATGTGTTTGTGTGTTCCACACTCAAATTGGAGCTGAAACTGCAGCCAGAAGCTGGCTCTGAAGAGCTTGTGTTCAGCCTGGAGCTGTGGGCGTGGAAAGTGTGTCCATGTGTGGGAGAAATGACACCCAGACAGATTTCCTGGCCTATAATAAGTTCTGTATTCTCTCTCCAAAGCTCTACAAAAGGTTTAATCTCCCGGGAACTCCCCCAGAATCTATGGGGCGGGGAAGAGACTGGAACGTGGACCTCATTCCAAAATTCCTCATGGCTAATGGTGAGTGGTCTGAGCTCCCAGGTGTTCCTTGGGCTGCTGCTGGTGCTGGAATAGCACAGGCACTGCCATTCCTTGTAATCCCATCCTTGATGCAGTACTGGGCTGGTCCTGAGCAAACCCCTGCCAGTGCAGGGCCAGCTCCCTCTGAGCTGGCTCTGAAGAGCTTGTGTTCAGCCTGGAGCTGTGGGCGTGGAAAGTGTGTCCATGTGTGGGAGAAATGACACCCAGACAGATTTCCTGGCCTATAATAAGTTCTGTATTCTCTCTCCAAAGCTCTACAAAAGGTTTAATCTCCCGGGAACTCCCCCAGAATCTATGGGGCGGGGAAGAGACTGGAACGTGGACCTCATTCCAAAATTCCTCATGGCTAATGGTGAGTGGTCTGAGCTCCCAGGTGTTCCTTGGGCTGCTGCTGGTGCTGGAATAGCACAGGCACTGTCATTCCTTGTAATCCCATCCTTGAATCCATGTGCTGCAGTACTGGGCTGGTCCTGAGCAAACCCCTGCCAGTGCAGGGCCAGCTCCCTCTGCCTAAACCCAGCTCCTGCTGCTGGAATTCATCCTGGAGCACCAGGGCCTGGAGGGATGGATGGATGATGGATGGATGAGGGATGGATGGATGGATGGATGGATGGATGGATGATGGATGGATGGATGGATGGATGGATGGATGGATGGATGATGGATTGGGCAGTGCCTGGCTCAGGGCTGCTGCAGTGGAACAAGTGATCGATCCCAGCCAAGGCTTGGGTGCTTTAGTCCCAGCCTATCTTCAGCCTGCAGGGGGAATTGAGCAGGGTTTGGGTTTGTTGCCTCGGGAGCTGTGGCAGTGTTTGACTGTGCCAAACCCCCTGCAGGTCAGTTGGTGAAGATGCTGCTCTACACAGAAGTCACTCGTTACTTGGACTTCAAGGTGATCGAGGGCAGCTTCGTCTACAAGGGAGGAAAGATCTACAAAGTTCCTTCCACTGAGGCAGAAGCTTTGGCCTCCAGTGAGTAGCTGCACCTTTTCTGTTCCCTCTGAATCCCCTAAACAGAGGCACACCCATCCCTTGGGATATTCTTGATGCTCCTCATGTGTTAAGGAACATCCTCAGGGTTCTCCTGCACCTCTTTGACTTTGAACACCCCTTGCAGTGTGAGCCTTGGGTTTGCTGAGCCCTGTTTTCTTGGAGCCTCCAAGCTGCCTGTTCAGTGGGATTCTGCTGAGAACCTGGCAGTGTTTTCCTTCCTCAGGAGGTTCCACAGCTCTGCCATAAATATTTGATGTCATATCCTTGCTGGGATTGTGTGTGTGAAGAACATTGCAGGCAAATTGGAATGACTAATTGCAACGTGTGGCACCTCAGACCTTAATTGTTGCCCTCTTAGGTTTCACTCCTCAAATAAAGCTAATAACAGTGTGGTGAAGAAATCCATTAGGATCTGGAGGGCATTCCATGAGCTCCAGACGTGGGATGTGTTCAGCAGCACCTCTGAAAAATCTTCTGATAAAGTGACTCCTTCAGTTAAGGCCCCCAGTCTGTAGGTCTGAGCCTTCCTCATGTTTGCTGAAGGAATCAGCTGAAGGAATCGGGAATCCCTTCTGTCTGGCCATGTCTCCTTGTGGTTTCCAAGACACTCATCCAGGAGTGGAGGTGCTGCCTCTGCCCTGTTTTCAGTCTTGCTTCTGTAATTTGTGGAGAATTCAAGTGCAGAAATGGTGCCTTGTCCAGCCTCATGTTTGGGGTTTGAGGGGCAGGACAAAGGGCAATGGCCTTAGGCTGAAGGAGGGCAGGGTTACACAGGATCTTGGGAAGGAATTCCTGGCTGGGACAGTGGGGAGGAGCTGGAATGGAATTCCCAGAGCAGCTGTGGCTGCCCCTGGATCCCTGGCAGTGCCCAAGGCCAGGCTGGACAGGGCTTGGAGCAACCTGGGACAGTGGAGGTGTCCCTGCCATCGGGGTGGAACTAAGGACATTTAAGGTCCCTTCCAACCCAAACCATTCCTGTTTTGAACACTCAGGGGTTCTCTCAGGGTTCTCCTGCACCTCTTTGACTTTGAACACCCCTTGCAGTGTGAGCCTTGGGTTTGCTGAGCCCTGTTTTCTTGGAGCCTCCAAGCTGCCTGTTCAGTGGGATTCTGCTGAGAGCCTGGCAGGAGGTTCCACTGGGGCTCGTGCTCCCAGCTCTGCCATAAATATTTGATGTCATATCCTTGCTGGGATTGTGTGTGTGAAGAACATTGCAGGCAAATTGGAATGACTAATTGCAACGTGTGGCACCTCAGACCTTAATTGTTGCCCTCTTAGGTTTCACTCCTCAAATAAAGCTAATAACAGTGTGGTGAAGAAATCCATTAGGATCTGGAGGGCATTCCATGAGCTCCAGACGTGGGATGTGTTCAGCAGCACCTCTGAAAAATCTTCTGATAAAGTG
The DNA here is from genome assembly GCF_014805655.1 of Passer montanus. Lineage (NCBI taxonomy): Eukaryota > Metazoa > Chordata > Aves > Passeriformes > Passeridae > Passer > Passer montanus. The sequence goes on along the minus strand of NW_024366849.1, from coordinate 65,319 downwards.
ACTCCTTCAGTTAAGGCCCCCAGTCTGTAGGTCTGAGCCTTCCTCATGGCAGATATTCCTGTTTGCTGAAGGAATCGGGAATCCCTTCTGTCTGGCCATGTCTCCTTGTGGTTTCCAAGACACTCATCCAGGAGTGGAGGTGCTGCCTCTGCCCTGTTTTCAGTCTTGCTTCTGTAATTTGTGGAGAATTCAAGTGCAGAAATGGTGCCTTGTCCAGCCTCATGTTTGGGGTTTGAGGGGCAGGACAAAGGGCAATGGCCTTAGGCTGAAGGAGGGCAGGGTTACACAGGATCTTGGGAAGGAATTCCTGGCTGGGACAGTGGGGAGGAGCTGGAATGGAATTCCCAGAGCAGCTGTGGCTGCCCCTGGATCCCTGGCAGTGCCCAAGGCCAGGCTGGACAGGGCTTGGAGCAACCTGGGACAGTGGAGGTGTCCCTGCCATAGGCGTGGAACTAAGGACTTTAAGGTCCCTTCCAACCCAAACCATTCCTTGTTTGAACACTCAGGGGTTCTCACCCACTGCTGGTAATGGAAAAGCCACAAAAGTCACTGAGGATATGAGTTCTCACCCCTGGTTCTGAATTCTCACAGCCCCTGGCTCTGAATTCTCACAAACCCCAGTTCTGAAATATCACAAACCCCAGTTCTGAGTTCTCAGCCCCTGGCTCTGAATTCTCACAAACCCCAGTTCTGAATTCTCACAAACCCCTGGTTCTGAATTCTCAGCCCCTGGCTCTGACTTCTCCCCCCCTGGTTTTAGGTTTGATGGGTTTGTTCGAGAAGCGCCGCTTCAGGAAGTTCCTGGTGTACGTGGCCAACTTTGACGAGAACGACCCGCGGACCTTCGAGGGCGTGGATCCCAAGAAAACCACCATGAGGGACGTGTACAAGAAGTTTGACCTGGGCCAAGATGTCATTGACTTCACAGGCCATGCCCTCGCTCTCTACAGGACTGATGAGTAAGTGGGGGCGGGGAGCTGCTCTCCCAAATCCCAGGATTTGGGGTTGGGATGGGATTGGTTATTTTAAACCTGGAGGGTTCCTTAAAGGGAACTCTCAGGGAAGCACTGCCAGCAGCAGCTGGAGGGTGGGGAAGGAATCATCATGGCAAGTCAGTGTTTTGCTGTGTGGGTGTATTCTGCTGGAAGTGCTGCTTTGGGAAGCATCCCAAGTGGTGTTCCTGTCCTTCCCAGCTATCTAGACCAACCCTGCCAAGAAACAATCAACAGGATTAAGCTGTACAGCGAGTCCCTGGCTCGGTACGGGAAGAGCCCCTACCTGTACCCCCTCTATGGCCTTGGAGAGCTGCCCCAGGGCTTTGCAAGGTGAGCACTTGGCTTTCACTCCGGGTTCCCTCCTGTGGGGTTGGAGTCACTGCTTGAGCTTCCACAGTGTGGTCCTTAATGGTTCTTTGACTTAATTAAGAGGTGGTTCCTCCTCGTGAGATTATTTCTTTGGGGGCTTGCTCACCTCTGGGTTTGCTCAGCGATGCTCTTGGCAGAGTGTTTATCCCTTGTGTTTAAGCAGAGGATTTGAGGAGGTTTAAGTCTGAGGAGGGTTTATCCAAGAGGAGCAGACCTGGGGGCTGCAAGGGCTGTTCAAGTGGAGGTGCTGAAGGGATTTTGCTGTTGCAGGCTCAGTGCAATCTATGGAGGCACCTACATGCTCAACAAGCCCATCGAGGAGATCGTCATAGAGAACGGCAAAGTGGTCGGGGTCAAGTCTGAGGGGGAGGTACGGACCCTTCCCTGCCCCCTCCCCACATCTGCCCCTCAGAGCTCACACCTCTGGGGTGTGATCACAACAAACACAGAGAAAACCCTTTTTTAAGCCCAAGGGCCAAACGTGCTGGGCTGGGGCTGTTGAAGGCACAATGTCCTTGCTTGCTGAAGGCACAGTGTCCTGATGGCGAGTCCCCAGCATCCCTGCTCCAGGAGCTGGGGTGAAGTCTGCATGGGCTGGCAGTGAATAATTGAGGCAGGGAGCTGCTCCTTGTGTCCAGCTCAGAGCCAGCTCTGCCCTCTGACAGCTGGCACGTGCCCTTCCTGCAGCTCCTCCACCACCTGGCTGGATGGAACTGGGAATGCTGCCAGCTTGGGAGCTCTGAGGGTGCTCCTGATTGGAGTGGGCACTGATGGCACAGTCGAGCACTTGCTGGTGGGATAACGTGTCCCTTGGGGTGGGAATGACGTGTCCTGGCCGGGAACAGAGGTGACAATCCATGCTAGAGACCAAGGTCTGTGCAGCCTGCAGATTGATCAAGCAGTAAATTATTACTGGAGAAGCCATTTCTGATGTGACTGGGTGCTGTTCCCACGTTGCTGCTCAGGTGGCTCGCTGCAAACAGCTCATCTGCGACCCCAGCTACGTGTCAGACCGCGTGACAAAGGTGGGCCAGGTGATCCGGGTCATCTGCATCCTGAGCCACCCCATCAAGAACACAAACGATGCCAACTCGTGCCAGATCATCATTCCACAGAACCAGGTCAACCGGAAATCAGGTGTGTGCAGGGGTGAGGCAGGGCCTGCTCCAGCCTGTCTGCAGGGCAGCTCGGGACACGGGGACACGGACACCTCGTGCCCTGCTCCGGGGCTGGCAGGGCCCAGTGCAGCTCCCAGCAGTCAGGGGAGCTGGGAGGAGCCTGAGGGGAAAACCTGGTGAGGAACCTGCGGCAGGAAGTGCCCCAGACTGGGGGAGGTGGGGGAGGGCCGGGGGAGGAGCTGCCCGTCAGGAACAGAGCACTGGGAGTCCCACGGGATTCTGGGAGCCATCATGGGAAACTGGATTTTGGGGATCTGGCTGCTCAACCAGGAGATGAGAGCATGGAGGGCAAGGGTGGGACTCACTGCAGGTTCCCTAAATGAGGCAGGGGATGCCAAGTGTCAGGGCAGCAGGGAGAGATGTGGAGAGGGTTTTGGGATAGGGCTGAGGAGGTTTGGGATGAGGCCGAGGAGGTTTTGGGATGAGGCTGGAGAAGGTTTTGGGATGAGGCTGGAGGAGGTTTGGGATAGGGCTGAGGAGGTTTGGGATGGAGCTGAGGATGTTTTTGGGCTGGGGCTGAGGAGGTTTTGGAATAGGGCTGGAGGTTTTGGGATGAGGCTGAGGAGGTTTGGCATGAGGCTGAGGAGGTTTTAGGATGAGGCTGGGGAAGGTTTGGGCTGGAGCTGAGGAGGTTTGGGATGAGGTTGGAGAGGGTTTTGGGATGAGGGAAACTGGATTTTGGGGATCTGGCTGCTCAACCAGGAGATGAGAGCATGGAGGGCAAGGGTGGGACTCACTGCAGGTTCCCTAAATGAGGCAGGGGATGCCAAGTGTCAGGGCAGCAGGGAGAGATGTGGAGAGGGTTTTGGGATAGGGCTGAGGAGGTTTGGGATGAGGCCGAGGAGGTTTTGGGATGAGGCTGGAGAAGGTTTTGGGATGAGGCTGAGGAGGTTTGTGGGATGAGGCTGGAGGAAGTTTTGGGATGAGGCTGAGGAGTTTTTGGGATGAGGCTGAGGAGGTTTGGGGTGGGGCTGAGGAGGTTTTGGGCTGGAGCTGAGGATGTTTGGGCTACAGCTGAGGATGTTTGGGCTGCAGCTGAGGAGGTTTGGGCTGGAGCTGAGGAGGTTTGGGATGGAGCTGAGGAGGTTTTGGGCTGGAGCTGAGGATGTTTGGGCTGGGGCTGAGGAGGTTTTGGGCTGGAGCTGAGGAGGTTTGGGCTGCAGCTGCTGGAGAAGGTTTTGGGATGAGGCTGGAGGAGGTTTGGGATAGGGCTGAGGAGGTTTGGGATGAGGCTGAGGAGGTTTGGGGTGGGGCTGAGGAGGGCCCGTCAGGAACAGAGCACTGGGAGTCCCACGGGATTCTGGGAGCCATCATGGGAAACTGGATTTTGGGGATCTGGCTGCTCAACCAGGAGATGAGAGCATGGAGGGCAAGGGTGGGACTCACTGCAGGTTCCCTAAATGAGGCAGGGGATGCCAAGTGTCAGGGCAGCAGGGAGAGATGTGGAGAGGGTTTTGGGATAGGGCTGAGGAGGTTTGGGATGAGGCCGAGGAGGTTTTGGGATGAGGCTGGAGAAGGTTTTGGGATGAGGCTGAGGAGGTTTGTGGGATGAGGCTGGAGGAAGTTTTGGGATGAGGCTGAGGAGTTTTTGGGATGAGGCTGAGGAGGTTTGGGGTGGGGCTGAGGAGGTTTTGGGATGAGCCTGAAGGAGGTTTGGGCTGGAGCTGAGGAGGTTTGGGATGGAGCCGAGGAGGTTTGGGATGAGGCTGAGAAGGTTTTGGAATGAGGCTGAGAAGGTTTTTGGGATAGGGCTGGAGGTTTTGGGCTGGGGCTGAGGTGGTTTGCGATAGAGCTGAGGAGGTTTGGGCTGGAGCTGAGGAGGTTTGGGCTGGAGCTGAGGAGGTTTTTGGGATGGAGCCGAGGAGTTTTGGGCTGCAGCTGTTCTGTGCCCCCAGACATCTACGTGTGCATGATCTCCTCCGCTCACAACGTGGCGGCGCAGGGCAAGTACATCGCCATCGCCAGCACCACCGTGGAGACCGCCGAGCCCGAGAAGGAGATCAAGCCAGCCCTGGACCTCCTGGAGCCCATCGAGCAGAAGTGAGTCCCCAGCAGCCCTGTCCCTCTCTGCTGGGACACCGGAGGCTGCTCAGGCTGAGCTTGCTCAGCACCTCGAGCGCTGCCCTGCGTGGAACCTCCTCTGAACCCAAAGCAAACCGAGGCTCTTTGTCCCCTGTCCAGGTTTGTGAGCATCAGTGACCTGTTTGCACCGACCGACCCGGGCACCGAGAGCCAGGTGAGTGAGTGAGGGCCGGGCTGGGCTGGGCTGGAGGGGACAGGCTCAGCTCGGGGCTCCAACGCTGCTTCTGCTCCCAGATCTTCATCTCGCGCACCTACGACGCCACCACCCACTTCGAGACGACGTGCGACGACATCAAGGATATTTACAAGAGGATGATGGGATCAGAGTTCGACTTCGAGGAGATGAAACGCAAGAAGAACGACATCTACGGGGAGGAGGAGCAGCAGTAATGAGAGTCTCTAATTAGGAGAAGTTTAAATCGGCTAATATGAATATATAAGGAACTTAATGAACACTGTACGAAATTCAATATTGTAAGGCCTGCTTTTGTAATCCCATCTCTGAGAGATTGAAGAGTACTGCACTGGTAATGTTCCCTTTTTGGATATCATGTGTTAATTATTTCATTCTAGTAGGGCTGCTGTCCAGAATCTGGCAAATTCCTGACTGATATTCCTGACTAACCTCGTAAGCGAAAGGCAGACTGAACTTACTGTAATTATTATTATTATTATTTTTGCAGACGTAGACGTGGGTGCAGATTTGAAATAACTCATTGACAGCTGTGTCTTACCTTGTCTTTTTAATCATTTGTAAAACATCCTTCACAATCCTGTGCTTCTGGTGAGCTCGTAGATGTGACGCTGATGTCACTCAAACCTGATACAAGGAAAATAGAAACTGAGCACTCCATTATTGTGGACAGCATCCCTAAAAGTCTCTCCCATCAATCTTAACTCTGTGGCAAAGTTGTATCATGGACAAAGCCCACACCTATTGTAGCAGCAAATGTTGGCTTCGTTCTGGGCACAGAACTTAACCTCCACTTAAGCTTCTAAACCCGTTTACATCGGTTGGGACACAGCTGTGCCTCAGGCTCCTTTGTGTTTTAATCTTAATAAAATTGAGAGAACAAATTACAGAGCAGGCAAGATGTGGAAGTATTTTCTGTCCCTGGTGGCCTCTCGGATGGACCAAACGGCGCTGCGGTATCGGCATGACAGAGCCTGTGCTTCTCGTGTCTCCTGAAGGCTCCAAATGATTTCTGTACTGCGAAGTAAAGCCAAAATTCTGGAAACCACTCCTGGCCTCTGGTCTGATTCACTTCAGTTCCGGGAGCAGCAGCTCCAGGCTGAGCTCCTGCAGCACCTCTGCATTTCCTGTCTCCGTGGCTCTTTCCAGGCTGTGCTGCTCCGGCTGCGTTCGGCAGGGCGGGGGTGGCTCAGGCTGTGCTCTGGCACAGCCCCCGTTCCTGCAGCCACCCGGGGCCACAGCTGGAAACAGCAGCAGGAAATAATTCCTGTTTGGGCTGCTCTCCATCCTCCATCCAGAGATCCTTCCCCATCCCTGGCTGGCACAGCTGTGCCAAGTGCCAGGAGAACTGAGGGAAAGCCTCGGAGCAGCTCTCCCGGCTCCTCAGTGGCACGGGCTTCCCCTGGCACCGTTCCCACAGGAACCAGGGTTTGATCCTGTGGCAATCCCAAAGCTGAGCTGAGCCCGCCTGGGGCTCCCCCTCCTTCCTCCCAGCCGGGGCTTCTGGCACTTCCTCCTCCCGAGCTGCCACTTCCAGGAGCCCTTCCCGCCCTCAGCTGCCGGGAGTGGGGCTGGGGGGCTCCCTCTGTGCCATGCCCACAGGCCAGCTGGAAAAGAAATCCTCAAATGATCCCACGATCCCTTCCTGCTGTATCCTGCTCATCCCCCTGCTTATTCCATCCTAGCCGAACCTCCTGCAACCTGCTCACTCCTCTGGTTATTCCATCCCATCCCTACCTCCTGTAACCCATTCATCCCCCTGGTTATTCCATCCTATCCCTATCCCTTCCTGCTGTAACCCGCTCATCCCTCTGCTTATTCCATCCTATCCCTATCCCTTCCTGCTGTAACCCGCTCATCCCTCTGCTTATTCCATCCTATCCCTATCCCTTCCTGCTGCAACCCGCTCATCCCTCTGCTTATTCCATCTTATCCCTATCCCTTCCTGCTGTATCTTGCTCGTTCCTCTGGTTATTCCATCCCATCCCTACCTGCAGTACCCTGCTCACTCCTCTGGTTATTCCATCCTATCCCTATCCCTATCCCTATCCCTATCCCTATCCCTATCCCTATCCCTATCCCTATCCCTATCCCTACCTGCTGTAACCCGCTCATCCCTCTGGTTATTCCATCCTCTCCCTCTCCCTCTCCCTCTCCCTACCTGCTGTAACCCACTCATCCCTCTGGTCATTCCATCCTTCCTGCAGGGAAGCACAACGGGATCCATCATCCCTCAGCCCACCACGGTCTTGCTCACTCCTTGCTGCTTCCCAGCCTCTGCCCCAGCTGGAAAATCCCTGCCCCCCCTTTCCCTGCTGGAAAGGGCTGGATGCTGAGCGGGATCCCCTCTCCAGAAAGCAGAGCTGTGCCGAACTTCGTTATTTTGGAGGTTTTATTAATCAAACTCTTTTTGTACAAAGTCATCCTGTACAGAACGGCCTCGCAGTCTTGGGTTTAAAAAGGAACTGAAAGGACTCCCCAGCCCCGCGGAGCCGGGACCCCATAAATAAAAGCTTATTTTGTTCCTGCTCTTCCCAGGGATTCCACGGGGCCCAGCAGGGAACCAGGAGCTGAAATGTAGTGTGGGCCTGAACAGCAACGGCCACGTGGAAAAGGGATTTGTTCTCCTTCCTGATCTTTAGGTAGACTTTGGGAAATCCTTTTGCCTGCTCCAACGGCAGCTGCACGAAAAGACTTGGAACCACTCCAATAATTTACCTGTACCGTTTAAAAAAACCTTTCCTATGTGAGGCTGGACGGCAGGGAATGAATCCCCTGAGGATCTGCATTTCCCACCTTTAAATAAGATTTATGCACAGAGCTGAAAACGACTTTCCTCTGCCCCCAGCAGTGGCTGGGATCCACTGGGATGGGTGGTGGGGATCTGCTGGGAGTGGTAGGATTGGGATGGATGGTGGGGATCCAGCGGGATCATTGGGATCCACTGGGATGGGTGGTGGGGATCTGCTGGGAGTGGTAGGATTGGGATGGATGGTGGGGATCCAGTGGGATCATTGGGATCCACTGGGATGGATGGTGGGGATCTGCTGGGAGTGGTAGGATTGGGATGGCTGGGATCCACTGGGATGGTTGGTGGGGATCCATTGGGATGGCTGGGATCCATTGGGATGGCTGGGATCCACTGGGATGGATGGTGGGGATGTCCCCCACAGGGCTGGGGTGCCCAGACTGGTGCCACAGGGCCTGGGGAGGAGCCGTGTCCTGGTGCCTTCACTTTGTCACCTGCAACACAGAGAGGTGGCCCAGGTGAGTGCCCGGCCCCTCCGGGCAGTGCCAGCCTCCTGCAGAGCCTCCCCAGGGCCAGGCCTGGAGTTTTCCCCACTTCCCAGCAGTGCCAGGCGTGGCTGTCCTGGATCCAGCTGCAGGAATCACAGATCCCACATCCAGCACTCTGGGGTGGTCCCTGCTCTGCTGTGGGACCCCAGCTCCCTGCTGGCCACCCCACAGACAGCCCTGAGCTGTTCCCGGGTTTTTGGGATCCATCCCAAGCTTTCCCCTCTCACCAGTAGCTCCTTCTGAAGGGAGCAGCCATCTTCTGCACCGTCCCCAGGAAGGTGTTGATGTCAGCCACAAGAATCCCTTTGCTCTCCAGGATCTCCCTGCAGCTGCTGCTGGCATTTTCTGCAAGGGGAGGAGCAGCAGCTCCGTTAATTCCAGCTAAGGAGGCTGTTCCTAAACCCTAAATATCCCTAAACCCCACCCTGGTTGCTCTGGTGCTTTGCCAACAGCCCCATCCACCCCCAGGCTCCAAAAACCGCTGGAATTCATCAACCTCCAAAAACCCAAAATTCCCTTTCCCCGCTCACGCCTGACCCGCACCTCGAAGCAGTGATTCCCACAGGAAAAAAGGGATTTTCCATCCCTCCCCAGCCCTTCCCAGGCAGCTCAGAGCTGCAGGGCTGGGATCCCTACCTGTGAGGTACACGGCGAACCTGGCACGGGCGTGCAGCCCCTGCAGCTGCAGCAGGCACTGCGCGCGCCGCGGCTCGGCCGCACCGTCGCAGCCGTGCAGGGGCAGCAGCTCCAGCAGCTCAGCCCCCTGGCACCACCGCAGCAGCAGCTGCTTCTTCTGGGCGCTGCCGTCGTCCCTGCTGGCAGAGAGGCAGGCTCAGGGCTCCATCCCACCCCAGCAATGAGCAGGGAGGGGGGGGTTGCCTCTCCAGGTGGTTTTTGCAGCCCCACGGGTGATTTTTGGATCCAAAGTGGAAATCCCCCCTCGCTCCAGGGCTGCCTGTGCTGGTTTTGGTTCATTTTTGTCTCAGGGGCTGCTTTTGGGGTTGGTGCTGGGAGCTGTGGGGAGGTCAGGGAGGTTTTGGTGTTGCTGGAAAAGCCAAGGCTGCTCCTCACACCCCACAGGGCCAGGGGGACACGAGGCCAGGACAGGAGAGTGCCACTGTCCCAGGGGATGTTCCAGAGCCTGGAACCAGGCTCAGGATACAAAGCTGGCAGGAGAAGGAAGAGGGGTTGGGAGAGGTGGTGATGATGGAGCCTGGTGTTCCTGGGGATGGCCTGGGATGGGAAAGGGGATGAATTCCTTGTTTTCCCAGCTTTTCCCTTCCTTTATCCCAGCCCAGGAGTTTTCTCACTTCACTCATCCACGGATGAACCCAAGCCAGAGCAGCTCCATCTTCAACCATTCCTGGTGGGAACTGGAGTGCAATTCCTTCTCTGCACCCCCAGCCCTCCCCAAACCCCAGATGTGGAGGGGCAGGAATGGGAGCAGAGCCCCAGGAAGGTGCCCTGAGCTCCTGGGGGTGTGCCAGGAGCTGGGAAGGGAGGGAAGTTTGCTTTGGGAGTTCTGGGAATGTGCAGCTCCTCGAGGGAAATCTGTGCCCCTCCAGGAGCCTGCAAGACTCCCTGAGGGCACCTCTGCCAAGGAGCCAGGGAAGAGCCTCATGGATCAGCAGGGAGCAAGGAGAGCTGCCAGAGCCCTGCCTCACCCAGGACCACATCCAGGACAACATTCCAGGCCACCTGATGCTCCCAGGTCCCAAGCCCTGCTGCTCCATCCCAGAAATGCCCAATTTGCCAGGCAGAGCCGTTACCTGAGGTCTCCTCTGAGCTTCCTGCTCTCCCTGTGGTGCAGCAGCCACTTCCACCTCCCGCTGCTGTTCAGCCTCTCCAGCACCTTCACCACCTCCTTCAGCTGGCCTGAGGGGACACCGGAGCTCAGGGGGTGCCAGGGGCCACCCGGGGGGCTCAGGGCCCAGCCCTGCCCCAGTGGGGCCACCCGGGGGGCTCAGGGCTCTCTCCAGGGCAGCTCTGGGTCTGTGCAAGGAAGGAGACTCCAGCTGCACAGGATGGGGACCGGGATCGTGTCCTGGTGTCACTTTTTCCCTGATATTGAAAGGACACGTGCAGCCTGTCCCTGTCACCTCACTGAGCAGGAGAGGGGGCTCTGCTCTCTCTGCCACTTCCCACTAAGGAGCTGCAGGCAGCAGCAAGTTCTCCTTTTTCCACAGATTCTGGGAAGGAATTCCTGGCTGGGAGGGAGGGGAGGAATTGCCAGAGCAGCTGGGGCTGCCCCTGCATCCCTGGAAATGTCCAAGGCTAGGCTGGGCACTGCACCTTCATCACCTCCGTCAGCTGGCCTGAGGGGACACCGGAGCTCAGGGGGTGCCAGGGGCCACCGGGGGGCTCAGGGCCCAGCCCTGCCCCAGTGGGGCCACCCGGGGGGCTCAGGGCTCTCTCCAGGGCAGCTCTGGGTCTGTGCAAGGAAGGAGACTCCAGCTGCACAGGACGGGGACTGGGATCGTGTCCTGGTGTCACTTTTCCCTGATATTGAAAGGACATGTGCAGCCTGTCCCTGTCACCTCACTGAGCAGGAGAGGGGGCTCTGCTCTCTCTGCCACTTCCCACTAAGGAGCTGCAGGCAGCAGCAAGTTCTCCTTTTGCCACAGATTCTGGGAAGGAATTCCTGGCTGGGAGGGAGGGGAGGAATTGCCAGAGCAGCTGGGGCTGCCCCTGCATCCCTGGAAATGTCCAAGGCTAGGCTGGGCACTGGGGCTGGAGCAGCCTGGGGCACTGGGAGGTGTCCCTGCCATGGACCTGGATAATCCTTAAGGTCTCTTCCAACCTAAACCATCCCATGAACGTCCAGGCCAAACATCCTGGGCCAACCCTGCCCTGTCCTGGGAGGTTTGGGGACCCTGAGCTGGGCACTCCACCCCGATGGCACCCGAATGTCAGAGAGGGCAAGAACTCCCCCTGGGAACAGAAGCAAGCTCTGATGTGGCAGCGACACTCACCCAGGGTCACCCTTTCCAGCAGCTCCTCGTCGGACACCACGAATCCCCCAGCCTGGAAGAGCTCCTGGAATGTGTCACCCGTCACCTCCTCGGGGTCGTCCACGCCGGCGAACACCACGCGGGGACAGCGCTTCAGCTCCAGCAGGCACGGCACCTGCTCCATGCAGGACCCGCCTTGGGGACAGCCCGCGGGGACCCGCCCAGGCCAGCCCTGCCGCACCCCAGCACGGCTGTCCCCAAAACTCCCGTCCCCAAAACTCCTGACCCCACACTCCTGACCCCACACTCCCATCCCCACATTCCTGACCCCACACTCCTGTCCCCAAAACTCCCGTCCCCAAAACTCCTGACCCCAAAACTCCTGTCCCCAAAACTCCTGACCCCACACTCCTGACCCCAAAACTCTCGTCCCCACGTTCCTGTCCCAAGTCGCAACACTCCTGTCCCCACATACCCGTCCCCACACTCCCATCCCCACACTCCCATCCCCACACTCCCGTCCCCACATTCCCATCCCCACACTCCCATCCCCACATTCCCATCCCCACATTCCCATCCCCTCAGTCCCGACCCCACACTCCCATCCCCACATTCCATCCCCACATTCCCATCCCCACATTCCCATCCCCACGTTCCCATCCCCACGTTCCCATCCCCACATTCCATCCCCACACTCCCGTCCCCACACTCCCGTCCCCACATTCCCATCCCCTTATTCCTGACCCCACACTCCCGTCCCCACACTCCCATCCCCACATTCCCATCCCCACATTCCCATCCCCTCAGTCCCGACCCCACACTCCCATCCCCACATTCCATCCCCACATTCCCATCCCCACATTCCCATCCCCACGTTCCCATCCCCACGTTCCCATCCTTGCCTAAGGAAGTGGGTGCAAACTTGACCAATTCTCATCCCCACGTTCCCATCCCCACATTCCCATCCCCAATTCTCATCCCCACGTTCCCATCCCCACATTCCCATCCCCACATTCCCATCCCCAAATTCCCATCCCATCCCAGCCCTGCAGGGAGGACTTCCCTGAGGAGCTGAGCCAGGGTGGATTCCTGACCCCACACTCCCATCCCCACACTCCCATCCCCACATCCCATCCCCACATCCCATCCCAGCCCTGCAGGGAGGAATTCCCTGAGGAGCTGAGCCAGGGCGGGGCTCCCCAGCCCAGCCCCCTGCTCCGAGCTGGCTGCCCCCCCGTTTTTGGGGATCCTGGCGCGGGGATCAGCCGAGGGGGCGGCTCACTCACGGTGTGGATGTGGGGGGCGATGTCCTGGTTCCTGACGATGACCAGCAGCCGCTGGCTGCCCCGGGGCTGGGCTCTGCAGAACTCCAGGGGCTCCACGCTCACCAGGCCCTCTGCCTCCAGCAGGGCCTGCAGCACAGCGGGGAGGTTTGGGAATGTTCCCCTGGGAACGTGGGCACAGGAAGGGGATGAGCTGCCCAGGGCAACGGGGGAACCCAGCCCTGCAGGGACACGCACGTGGCACCTGGGGCAGGGTCAGTGGTGGCCTTGGGATGGCTGGAGTTCAAACTAAACCAGAGTTGTTTTAGATGGGATATTGGGAATGAGGAATTGCTGGCTGGGCTGGAACTGCCAGAGCAGCTGGGGCTGCCCCTGATCCCTGCAGTGCCCAAGGCCAGGCTGGACACTGGGACAGTGGGAGGTGTCCCTGCCATGGGGTTGATCCTTAAGGTCCTTCCCACCCAAACCATTCCATGATCCTCCAGTGACTCAATCCCAGGGCTCCTGTGCCTGATTCCAATTCCTGATTCCAAGGTGGCTCCTGGCTCCCAAACCATCCCTGTCAGCTTGCCCAAGCTTCCCTGCCCCTGCCACCCTCAGCTGTCCCTGGGGGCTGCCCATCCTGACCCATTCCCATCCATCCTGACCCATCCTCATCCATCCCAATCCACTCTGCTCCATTCAATCCATCCTCATCCATCCCAATCCATTCTGCTCCATTCAATCCATCCTCATCCATCCCAATCCATTCTGCTCCATTCAATCCATCCTCATCCATCCCAATCCATCCCAATCCACCCTCATCCATCCCAATCCATTCTGATCCATCCCACCTATCCCTACTCACCCCCATCCACCCTGATCCATTCCAATCCACCCCAATTCATCCTGATCCGTCCCAATCCATCTCCATCCATCTTCATCCATTCCCATCCACCCTCATCCACCCTGATCCATTCCAATCCACCCCAATTCATCCTGATCCATCCCAATCCATCTCTCTTCATCCATTCCCATCCACCCTCATCCATCCCCATCCATCCCCATCCACCCTGATCCATTCCAATCCACCCCCATTCAACCTGATCCATCCTAATCAATCTCCATCCATTCCCATCCATCCCAGTCCATTCCCCCCGAGCAGCTCCCACCTTCACCCTGTCGAAGAAGGGCTCCTTCCCGGTCTCCAGCAGGTAGAACATTCCGGGCCGCGCTGCGGCGGCCACGCGGCGCAGGTGCCAGCGCAGGGCCCCGCACAGCTCCGCCACCATTCCCGGGAACGCCGCCGTGCCGCCGGGCCGGGGCCGGGGCTGGGGCTGCCCCCGGGCTGGGGCTGTGCTCCTGGGCTCGGCCCTGGCCTGCAGCACCCTCTGGAACTCCGAGAACTCCTCCAGGATTCCGGCCACGTCCCCGCGCGGCTCCGGCGGCGCGGGCTCCGAGCGCAGCCTGGCCAGGCGCACAGCAGCCCTGGCATCCCTGGCATTCCTGCCAGCTCCGGCATCCCTGCCAGCCCCGGCATCCCTGCCAGCCCGGCTCCTCCTGCTGCCCCCAGCGTCCCTGTGGGAGCGCAGCCACGCGCCCGAGCTGGGGACTGTCACCTGCAAGGGGCTCCTGCTGCGCGGGGACAGCGGGACGGGGGCGTGCCGGGGCGGGGAGCTGGCTGGGAAGGTGCTTTTGGAGGTAGAAAAGGGGGGTCTGCCGTTCCTCAGGGTTTCTTTTAGCTTATAGTGGAAGCGGAGGCACTCCATGTCCAAAGTGTTCTGGGTGATCTCCTGGAAGCCCCTCCAGGTCTCCGTCAGGGACTGGGCCAGGTGAGACTCGCAGGCACGGCGGCCACACGTCCTGGGCAGCTGGAAATGTTCCACCCTCTCCTGGCACTGCCCGGTGACCACGAAGCTCCCGGAATCCCTGGGGGTGTCCCAGGCCTCCCCACGCTCCTCCGTGTGCACGGAGCTCCTGGAGGAGCCGTCCCAGGTAGTCCTTGCTCCTGCAGCATCCGTGGGTGTCATGATGCAGGAGCTCCTGCTTGGAAGAGGTGAGCGAGAATTCCCCTCCAAATATTCCTGGTCTGAGTCACCAAAGGAATTCTCCTCAAAGGCCAAGCCCTCGTGTGTGTCCTGGCTTGGGAGCTGCTCTTCCCTTGGGAGCAGATCTGAAATATCCTCAGCATCGCTGAACTCCGGGTGTTCTCCAGAGAGCTCCCTGGGCTCGTCCCACGGGATGGGAGAAGCTGGAATTCCTCCCTGTCCCACCTCGGCGCCGGCGCAGTCGGGATCGGGGAACGCCGGGGACCCCTCGGGGCTGTGCCCATCCCAGGGCTCGCCCAGGGGACAGCCCCAGGCTGGGAAAGGTGCAGGAATGGGAATGCTGCCTCCTTCCAGGTGCTCCGGCAGGAAGGGCTCCTCCCTGGGGCTCCCTCCGGCATCCCCTGCCTGGCTCCTGGGGCTACCATTGCTACCACGGCTCCTGGGGCTGCCACCACTCCTGGGGCTACCATGGCTACCACGGCTCCTGGGGCTACCACGGCTCCTGGGGCTGCCATGGCTACCACGGCTCCTGGGGCTGCCACAGCTCCTAGGGCTACCATGGCTACCACGGCTCCTGAGGCTGCCATGGCTCCTGAGGCTGCCACAACTCCTGGGGCTACCATGGCTCCTGAGGCCGCCACAACTCCTGGGGCTTCCACGGCTCCTGGGGCTGCCACAGCTCCTAGGGCTGCCATGGCTACCATGGCTCCTGGGGCTACCATGGCTCCTGAGGCTGCCACAACTCCTGGGGCTACCACGGCTCCTGGGGCTGCCATGGCTTCTGGGGCTACCAGGGCTCCTGGGGCTGCCACCACTCCTGGGGCTGCCATGGCTACCATGGCTTCTGGGGCTGCCACCACTCCTGAGGCTGCCACAACTCCTGGGGCTACCATGGCTACCACAGCTCCTGGGGCTGCCATGGCTCCTGGGGCTACCACCACTCCTGGGGCTACCATGGCTACCATGGCTCCTGGGGCTGCCATGGCTCCTGGGGCTACCACCACTCCTGGGGCTACCATGGCTACCATGGCTTCTGGGGCTGCTACCGTTCATGGGGCTACCAGGGCTCCTGGGTCTACCATGGCTACCATGGCTTCTGGGGCTGCCACCACTCTGGGGGCTGCCATGGCTTCTGGGGCTACCATGGCTACCAGGGCTCCTCAGGCTGCCACCGTGCATGGGGCTGCCACGGCTTCTGGGGCTGCCATAGCAGGAAAGGCTGCCATGGCTCCTGGGGCTGCTCCCAGGGCTGCCACGGATCTCGGGGCTACCACGGCTCCTGGGGCTCCTTCCAGGGCTGCCACAGCTCCTGGGGCTGCCATGGCAGGAAGGGCTACCATGGCACTCCTGGGGCTACCATCTCCTGGGGCTGCCATGGCTCCTGGGGCTGCCATGGCAGGAAGGGCTACCACAGCTCCTGTGGCTACCGCAGCTCCTGTGGCTACCACAGCTCCTGGGGCTACTGCAGCTCCTGGGGCTACCACAGCTCCTGGGGCTGCCATGGCAGGAAGGGCTACCACAGCTCCTGTGGCTACCGCAGCTCCTGTGGCTACCACAGCTCCTGGGGCTGCCATGGCTCCTGGGGCTAGCAGAGCTCCTGGGGCTGCTCCTGGGGCTGCCATGGCTCCTGTGGCTACCACAGCTCCTGGGGCTCCTCTCAGGACTACCATAGTTCCTGGGGCTAGCACAGCTCCTGGGGCTGCTCCTGGGGCTGCCATGGCTCCCGGCCCACCGGGCACTGTCTGGAGTGTCAGGGAGCATCCCGGGGAGCGGCGAGCCCAGCTCCGCAGGCTCCGGATGGTCCCATGGGTCACACGGAGGAGCAGGAGCAGATCCCGGCTCCGCAGGCTCCGGATCGTCCCATGGATCACACGGAGGAGGAGAAGCAGGAGCAGATCCCGGCTCCGCAGGCTCCGGATCGTCCCATGGGTCACACGGAGGACACCGGGCACTGTCTGGAGTGTCAGGGAGCATCCCGGGGAGCGGCGAGCCCGGCTCCGCAGGCTCCGGATCGTCCCATGGGTCACACGGAGCAGGACCAGATCCCGGCTCCACTGGCCCGGCTCCGTCACACGGAGGAGCAGGAGCAGGAGCAGGAGCAGATCCCGGCTCCGCAGGCTCCCATGGGTCACACGCAGGAGGAGCAGATCCCGGCTCCGCTGGCTCTGGATCATCCCATGGATCACACGGAGGAGCAGGAGCAGGAGCAGGAGCAGATCCCGGCTCCGCTGGCTCCCATGGGTCACACGGAGGAAGAGGAGCCGATCCCGGCTCCGCACGCTCTGCATCATCCCATGGATCACAAGGAGGAGCAGATCCCAGCTCCGCAGGCTCCGGATCGTCCCATGGATCACACGGAGGAGGAGAAGCAGGAGCAGATCCCGGCTCCGCAGGCTCCCATGGGTCACACGCAGGAGCAGGAGCAGGAGCAGATCCCAGCTCCGCTGGCTCCCATGGGTCACACGCAGGAGCAGGAGCAGATCCCGGCTCCGCAGGCTCTGGATCATCCCACGGATCACACGGAGGAGCAGGAGCAGATCCCAGCTCCGCTGGCTCCCATGGGTCACACGGAGGAGCAGGAGCAGATCCCGGCTCCGCTGGCTCCCATGGGTCACACGGAGGAAGAGGAGCAGATCCCGGCTCCGCACGCTCTGGATCGTCCAATGGGTCACACAGAGGAGGAGGAGCAGGAGCAGATCCTGGCTCCGCAGGCTCTGGATCCTCCCATGGATCACAGGGAGCAGATCCCGGCTCCGCTGGCTCCCATGGATCACACGCAGGAGCAGGAGCAGATCCTGGCTCCGCAGGCTCTGGATCATCCCATGGATCACACGCACGAGCAGGAGCAGATCCCGGCTCCGCTGGCGCACCCACGGGGGAGCAGGGAGCTGGGCACTCCAGCAGCGCTGGGGAACGGCTGGGGTGGAAGGAGCCATCCAGGCTCCAGGCAGCCACGCTCACCCGCGTGGCTCCTCCTTCCAGAGGCTTCCAGAGGCGGCACAGCACCGACTCCCGGCGGCCCGGCACGGCGGGAACACCGGCATTGGGGTCTGAGTCCCCGTGGAGGTTTGGGAAGCTCTGCTGCTGCCTGGGGAGCTCCTGTGTGGCTGAGATGATGGAGGAGGAGGGCTCTGATTCCAGGAGGTGACGGTGGAGAGGCACCTCCGCCATCTCCGCGTCCGTGGTGTCATTCCCAGGGGAATTCTCTGTCCCAGGGAACGCATCCTCGCTCTCCTCAGCTCTGTCTGTGTACTCAAAGGGCGAGTCCCGGCCCTCTCCCGCTCCCACGGGATCATCCAGCTCCTCCATGTCATTGGCAGAGGGGCTCCCCTGCTGCTCCTCCACCAAAACCCCGTTCCTGCCTTGCTCTGACTCCTCAGCATCCAGGGAATTGGGGTCGGGATCGGGGTCACCCCCACCCGGCTGGGGGGAGCAGCTGCTCCGTGCCCGGTCGCTCTGGGACGGGGACTGGACGCTCTCCATGGGCTGATCCTCTGGAGCAGCCCAGGGCTCCATGGACGCGTCGGGAGAGGTCAGGCAGAGGGAGCTGGAGTCGGGGGACAGGGCCAGGCTCACCCCCTGTCTGCAGGGGGACCCCGTGCTCCCAGCAGGCTCCCAGCGCTCCCCAGGGGGAGCCTGATCCTGGATTTTGTGCCCGGAGCCGTTTCCCAGCGCGGCTCCGGCAGGTCCTGGGCTGTCTGTAACGCTGTCGGGCTGTGCCTCACGGACAGGGCTGGGCTCGGGGGGCACTGGCAGCTCCCCGCTGTCACTGTGGGGTGACCCCACCTCGGCCAGACCTCCTCCAACCCCGTTTGTCCCCGACTGCGGCGTGCCCGGAGCGTCCCAGGGATCCGGGAGCTCCTCCTGCTTTGGTGACATCTCCTCGGGAAAGCCCCCAGGGTCAGTCCCGGCCCCATCTGAGGGCGCTGGGGAGGATCTGTCGGGGCAGGGGGGAGCCAGGGAGGTGGGGCTGGGCAGGGGGGCCTCTTCAGGAACACCAAACCGCTCTGGAGACGCCGAATTCCCTGGAATCTTCTCGCCGTGCTCGCACTCCATCTCGGCATCGCTGCTCTCGGACAGCACCAAGCCCACGGGGCCCACGAAGGAGCTTTCATCCTCCATCTCCTCACTCTCCTTCTTCTCCTCCTCCTCCTCCCTCTCCTCTTTTTCCGAGTGCTCCTGGCCTTCCTCCTCTTCCT
This sequence comes from Passer montanus, assembly GCF_014805655.1. Taxonomy (NCBI): domain Eukaryota; kingdom Metazoa; phylum Chordata; class Aves; order Passeriformes; family Passeridae; genus Passer; species Passer montanus. The sequence goes on along the minus strand of NW_024366849.1, from coordinate 46,745 downwards.
CAGTGGCTCCCCCAGGCTCGGCACTCCCAGGAGCTGCTTCCAAGGGCGCGGAATCACAGGCAGGCTGCGCATCAGCGCCATCCTCAGCTTCCAGGGAATGCCCTGAGCCTTCCACTCCCTCCTCATCCTCGGGAGGGCCGGGGCCACTCCCCGAGCCTGCTCCCTGCTGGTTTTCCTGCTGCTGCTCCCCGTTTTCCTGAGGGGCACCGGGGGGGTCTGGCCCTGGAGCTGTGCTGGAGTTTGGGGCTTGGCTCCCGGGGTTTTCCGTGCCCGGGGATTTGCTGGGACAGCCGAGCTCCTGGGGAGGGCTGGGGGTGATCCTGGCATCCAGCAGCTCCTCCTTGGCTGGCTCCTCCTGGAACACAATCCACGGGTTAACAAGAAGAAAATGTTCCCCATAGGAAAATGCAGGGAAAAAAAAACCCACTGGAATATTTTTTCCTTCATGCAAAACAGTTCCAGCCCAATGGGAGCTGCTCCTCTGTTCAAGTTTTACAGGAATTATTTTCATTCAAGAATTCAGGTTGGGAAATGTCCCAGCAGAGCCCTGTGTTTTATGTCTACCCCAAGAACCTCCACTCCTGACCATGTGCAGACTGGAGAAAGTGTAAAAATTAATTTCAAGCTTTATCCAGAACGGAATTTTCATGGATTTCACCAGAGGGATGAGGGGAATGATGCAAAGCACTGCACTGGCACCTGTGTGGGGGAAAATCTGAGCTAACAAATCCCAGCTTTCCAAATCCATGTGGGAATGGCTGTGCTGGATTTGGGATTCTGCTCTGGGATGCTGGGGGCTCCCCTGATCTGAGGACACACAAACGTGGAATTTAAATCAGGAACAGGCGCTGAGCTCGACACTTTAATTACTTTAATTTGGGATTCCTCCCCCTTGGAGAGCATCCCTGCATCCCTGGATACCCCACAAGCACAGCTGCTCCATTCCTCTGGAAAATCCTGCTCCTCTAAGAGGAAAATTCTGCTCCTCTAGAGGAAAATCCTGCTTCCCTAAGAGAAACTCCTGCTCTTTTAAGAGGAAAATCCCACTCCTTTAAAAGGAACATTCTGCTCTTTTAGGAGGAAAACCCTGTTCTTCTAGGAGGAACATCCTGTTCTTTTAGGAGGAAATTCCTGCTCTTTTAGGAGGAAAACCCTGCTCTTTTAGGAGGAAAACCCTTCTGTTTTAGGAGGAAAACCCTGCTCTTTCAGGAGGAAAACCCTTCTGTTTTAGGAGGAAAACCCTGCTCTTTTAGGAGGAAACTCCTGCTCTTTTAAGAGGAAACTCCTGCTTTCAGGAGGAAAACCCTGCTCTTTCAGGAGGAAAACCCTGCTCTTTCAGGAGGAAAACCCTGCTCTTCTAGGAGGAAACTCCTGCTCTTCTAGGAGGAAACTCCTGCTCTTTCAGGAGGAAAACCCTGCTCTTCTTGGAGGAAACTCCTGCTCTTTCAGGAGGAAACCCCTGCTCTTTTAGGAGGAAAACCCTGCTCTTCTTGGAGGAAACTCCTGCTCTTTCAGGAGGAAAACCCTGCTCTTTTAGGAGGAAAACCCTGCTCTTCTAGGAGGAAACTCCTGCTCTTTCAGGAGGAAAACCCTGCTCTTCTTGGAGGAAACTCCTGCTCTTCTAGGAGGAAACTCCTGCTCTTTCAGGAGGAAAACCCTGCTCTTCTTGGAGGAAACTCCTGCTCTTTCAGGAGGAAAACCCTGCTCTTTTAGGAGGAAAACCCTGCTCTTCTAGGAGGAAACTCCTGCTCTTTCAGGAGGAAAACCCTGCTCTTCTTGGAGGAAACTCCTGCTCTTTCAGGAGGAAAACCCTGCTCTTTTAAGAGGAAAACCCTGCTCTTTCAGGAGGAAACTCCTGCTCTTTCAGGAGCAAACTCCTGCTCTTTCAGGAGGAAAACCCCACTCTTTTAGGAGGAAACTCCTGCTCTTTCAGGAGGAAAACCCCACTCTTTCAGGAAGAAAACCCCACTCTTTCAGCAGCAAAGCACTCCCTGGAGCCCCCAGGCCGCACTCACCGCGGTGACGCTCCAGACGCGGCGCGCGCTCTCCTCGGCAGCGCCCTCCGGCTCCCCCCCTGCCACATCCAGCTTCTCCCTGGCGCCATCCTGCAGGGCAAGGCTCTCGGGACAGCTGGTGGAGGAAGGCTGCTCCTCCTCCTCCCCGCAGGGCAGCTCCCCCGAGGAGGAGGACACCGTGCTGTCCACGGCCGCAGCGGCTCCGTCCGCGTCCGTCTGGGAATCCGCGGGGCTCCTCTGGGGCTGGGAAGAGCCCTGGGAAGGGGGGCTGGGATCCAGGGAGCTGCTGGGGGTCTGGTCAGGATCTGAGCCGGAGTCTGCGGGACACGTCTCGAAGCCAAAGCAGTCCTGGCTGTCGTCACTGAGCTCCAGGAAGCCGGAGCTGTTGATGGAGACGAATTTCCTGGGATTGCTGTGCTCCACCACCTTCCTGGAGCTGCTCAGGAGCTTGCTGGGCTTCCTGTAGAACAGGGCCACCCACATGTGCAGGATCAGCTTCATCCCTTCCACGTCGTCGGGAAGATCGGGATCCCAGGGCCTGGGAAGGGAAGCAAAGAGAGTCTGGGCCATCCTCATCCTCGCCCGTTCAGCTCCAGGGAATTCATCCCTGGAGTTCATCCCTGGGATTCATCCCCTGGAACTCATCCCTGAGAATTCATCCCTGAGAGTTCATCCCTAGGATTCATCCCTAGGATTCATCCCTGGAGTTCATCCCTGGGATTCATCCCCTGGAATTCATCGCTGGAGTTCATCCCTGTAGTTCATCCCTGGAGTTCATCCCTGAGAATTCATCCCTGAGAATTCACCCCTGGAGTTCATCCCTAGAGTTCATTCCTGGAGCTGATCCCTGAGAATTCATCCCTGAGAATTCATCCCTGAAATTCATCCCTAGGATTCATTCCTAGGATTCATCCCTGAGAGTTCATCCCTGGAGTTCATCCCTGAGAATTCATCCCTGAAATTCATCCCTGAGAATTCATCCCTGAGAATTCATCCCTGAAATTCATCCCTAGGATTCATCCCTGAGAGTTCATCCCTGGAGTTCATCCCTGGAATTCATCCCTGAGAGTTCATCCCTGGAGTTCATCCCTGGGATTCATCCCTGGGATTCATCCCTGAGAATTCATCCCTGAGAATTCATCCCTGAGAGTTCATACCTGGAGTTCATCCCTGAGAGTTCATCCCTGAGAATTCATCCCTGAAATTCATCCCTAGGATTCATCCCTGAGAATTCATCCCTGAGAATTCATCCCTGGAGTTCATCCCTGGGATTCATCCCCTGGAATTCATCCCTGAGAATTCATCCCTGGAGTTCATCCCTGAGAATTCATCCCTGGAGTTCATCCCCTGGAATTCATCCCTGAGAATTCATCCCTGAGAATTCATCCCTGGCTCCCTTGAGGGCTCAGGCCCAAGGCACAGGGGCACACACTGCTTGATGCAGATTCCAGCTTTTTGCAGGGAAAAATAAAAACAGAGGAAATCCGAGCTCCAAAGGAGGGATGGAGGACTTGGCCTTGTGGCTTTAGGCACCAATTCCAGCTGCAGAGCCACGGGAATTGCAGAATCATGGAATGGGCTGGGTGGGAAGGGACCTCAAAGCCCACCCAGTGCCACCCTGCCATGGCAGGGACACCTGCCAGTGTCCCAGAATGTCCAGCCTGGCCCTGGGCACTGCAGGGATCAGGGGCAGCCCCAGCTGCTCTGGCAATTCCAGCCCAGCCAGCAATTCCTCATGGCCAACATCCCATCCATGGCTGCCCTCCCGGAGCCCCTGGAATGTGCTGGAAGCTCTCCCTGGAGCCTTCTCCTCTCCAGGGAACATTCCCAGCTCTCCCAGCCTGGCTCCAGCCCCGGAGCAGCTCCGTGCATTCCTCTGGAGCTGCTGCTGTGCCCCCAGGGCTGGGGCAGCTCTGCAGGTGGGCTCTCACCTGGGAGGGCCAGAATTCCCCAATTCCCCCTTTTCCTGCTGCCCACCCCAGGATCACCTGGAATTGTGGATCACCCCAGGACGGGCTGGAATTTTGGGTCCAGCACACGGGGCTGGGTCACATCCACTGTGCCCCTCACCCCCAAACCCTCTTTCCCAAGAAAACCACAGCACCACAGGGAACAAACCCCACAATTGTGGAACCCAAAAGACAGGAACCCCATTCCCAAACCCCTCCAGCCACCCTGACTTACCCATGCAGGGCACGGATGACGGTTTTCTCCAGGGAATCATTGGTGTACCTGCTGTCCAGGTGGAAGAGGTACTCCTCCTCCCAGCGGCGCGTGACCTTCATGGAGTTCCCACAGAGATTCACCGTGTGGCTCTGGGAGAAATCCTCCTTCTTCCTGGGAGCGCCCAGGCTCCGGGCGGGCTCGGCGCTGCTCTGGTGGCGCCGGAACGGCAGCACCTTCCCAACCAAGGGAGCTCCCGGGGGGTTCCTGGGGGCAGCTCCGGCATTCCCTTTGGGATCTGGGGGTGCTCTGGGATCCTCGGGCAGCGGGGAGGCGTAGGAGTGCTCGGCTGAGATGATGGAGTGCTTGTTCACCCCGCAGCCCTGCGCGGCCGCCCGGGGAGGGAACGCCCGGAACGCGGCGGGGATGGGAGCCCCGCTGCTCCTGCTGGGAATTCCAGAGGGTTTTTCCAAAGGAGGAGAGGCCAGCTGGCTGGGATCTGCTTCTTCGGGAAGCGGCTGCGTCGGGGGCACCTTGCTGCAGGTGGGTTTTCTGCCCTGCCTGTCTGCCCTGTGGTACTTGTGGTCGGAATCCACGCGCAGGGATTTGGGGTCGGACGGGCTCTGCCGCTCCCAGGGATCCCCAGGTTCCATGGGGACGCTCCCGGAATCCTTGGGAATGAAGGCAGGGATGCAGGAGCCCAGCGCCAGGTCGGCCAGCAGGTTCAGGGCGTGCGAGTCACCGCTGTCCCCTGGCAGGGCAAAGGCCACGCTGGCAAGTGCCACGGGAGGGACATTCCCTGGGATTTCTGCTCCAGAGGGATGGGATGAGGCCTCGGGGGGGGGCTCCGAGAGCAGCTCCTTCAGCTCTGGGGGAAACAGGGAAAAATCCATGGAAAAATCCATTTAAAAAGGGGAAAAACCCATTCAGAAAGGGAAAAGTCTGTTTGAAAAGGGAAAAAACCCATTTAGAAAAGGAAAAATCAGTCTAAAAAGGGAAAAAACCCATTTAGAAAGGGAAAAGTCTGTTTGAAAAGGGAAAAAACCCATTTAGAGAGGGAAAAATCTGTTTAAAAGGGAAAAAATCCATTTTTGGACTTGAGTTTTTTACAAGGGTTTTTTTGGGATTTCTGGGAATTTTTGGGTTTGGCAGGAGCCATCCCATGAGAGATGCTGGATGCACTCTGGGTGCTCCCAAGGTAACAAGGGAATGTTGATCATGGAATGCTGGAAGGGAATTTCAGGATCATCCCAGTCCAACCCTATGACTCATCCCAATATCAAGTGAAACATAAAATTGGGGTTTTTTTACAGCCAAACTGGGTTTTTTGGGGATTTTTTGGGGATTTTTTTGGGGTTTAGCAGGAGCCATCCCACTGGAGAGATGATTCCATGATTCCTGATCATGGAATGCTGGAAGGGAATTTAAGGATCATCCCCACAGCTCATCCCATCACCCCAGTGGCCCTGGACACTTGCGGAGGATTCTCTGGGAATTCCATCCCAGAATTTCTCCCCAGTATTTGACATTTTCCCCGTTTCAATCCAAAGCCATTCGTTTCATCCCTGCCATTGCATGGCTCAGCTTTTAAAGGAATTTTTCCCCCAGGGAATTTTTCCTCACCGCTCTCTTCCTGCTGCTTCTCAGGAGGTTTTGATGTTTTGTTTTCCACGTTTTTCTGCGTTTTGCTTTTCCCTGGCTTCGTGCCTCCCTCAGTGACAGGAGCCTTCTTGGAATCCAGGTTTTCCAGAGTTTTTGGCCTCTTTGCCTCCACGCCAGGACCATTGGGAGCTGAGATTTCCTTCTCAGCACTTTCACACTGGGGTTTGTGGACAATTTCTGCGGCCAGCACCTCTGCACCTGGGACAGGGAAAAGCAGGGGTTGATTTTAATTTGGGAATTCTTTGGGTTAAAAATTCATTGGGAAAAGGGAGGGGTGCTAGGAAAGGGTTCTGGTAATTTTACTTCTCATTATCCTGATTTAACTGAGAATATAATTAATTTATTCCCAATTAAATCAGGATAATGAGAAGTAAAATCTGAGCTGGCAGCACCCAATTTCAGGTAGCTTCCCTGGGATAATTCCTGAGATTTGGATGCTCCAGGCACTTGGAAAGCTCCTGGATGGTTCCCAGTGAACCCAGCTGGATGGGAGGAGGAAACCAACCCCATTTTTGCAGCTCTCACCTCTTTTCCTTCCATGTGGCAACTGCAAATTGGCCAATTTCAGCATGGGCTCGTTGGCATTCCCAGCAGATCCCGATTTTTTGGGACAAGGGGAGGCGACGCTGGTTTTTTTCCTGGCTGCCTCCCTGCTCCTGCTGCTGCTCTCCCCTGGATGTGCTTGTGCCTTGAGGGGCGGCACGCTCTTCCCGAGGATCCTGCTGGATTTCCTCCTGACCTCCCTGCCCCAGGGCTTGGTGGGAGAGGTGAAACTTTTCAGCAATCTCTCCGAAGGCACGCTGGGAAGCCCTCCCTTATCCCGCGGGATTCCCGCCGCTCCGCCGGCAGCAGCAGGATCTGGGGGCACGGGGGGGGAGCAGGAGGTGCCAGGAGCGGGTGCCAGCTCGCTGCCAGCCCCACGCAGGCACCGCAAGGCTGCAGAGATGCCCAGGGTGAAGCTGCTGGGGTCGGACAGGTACCGGCGCAGCTGCGCCAGGCACGGCCCCGCGCCCCCCTCCTGCCAGGGACAGGGGCCAGCGGGCTCGGCAGCGTCACTGCCCTGCCACGGGCTGCCCTCAGGGCTGCCCCGGAGCTGGGCATACTCCTGGAGGTGCTGCTGGATGCTGGGCACGCCCGGGGGGCTGCAGGGGGAGCCGGCTGCCTTGCGCAGGGCGTAGCGCAGCCCCGGCACAACGGAGGCGATTTTCAGCGAGAGGGAATTCCTGGCACTGCCCTCCTGCCTGGCCCTCGGGTCCGGCTGCTCCGCTGGGAAAGGGAGAGCAGAAGGGATTTTAGGGCAGGTAGGAAAGGAGGGAATGCGTTAAATCGTTCCGTGGTGCGGGGAAATGTTGGAGGGAAGGGGAAGAATGGAAAGGAAAAAGGGGGAAAGGAGAAAGAAAATTAAAAGGGAGAAAAAGATATTGAAGGAAAAGCTCCAAAATCAGCCTGCAAAAAGTTCAGCCCAGGGGAAACGTTGAAATGCTCCAGGTGCATCCCACCAAACATCCCAAACCTGCTCTGGATCCCACCAAACATCCCAAACCTGCTCTGGATCCCACCCAACATCCCAAACCTGCTCTGGATGGATCCCACCAAACATCCCAAACCTGCTCTGGATGGATCCCACCAAACATCCCAAACCTGCTCTGGATGGATCCCACCCCACATCCCAAACCTGCTCTGGATCCCACCAAACATCCCAAACCTGCTCTGGATGGATCCCACCCCACATCCCAGCCCTGCACAGGGGTCCCACCTCGGGGGCTCAGCGCGCGGGGGGAGCGGAACAGGAACAGGGCCAGCAGGGTCACGGGCTCCCTGGGCTCCCTGGGCTCCTTGGGCTCCCTGGGCTCCCTGGGCTCCTTGGGCTCCAGGCCTGCAGGAAACAGGGCTGGGGTCACAGGTTTTTTGTAGCTTATGCACCCAGGCTTAGTCTGAGCACCCAGGCTTGGTCTGAGAAACCAGGTTGGGTTTAGAAACCACACACAGTCTGAGAAAGCAGGTTTGCTTTCAGAATCCTCATTTTTGTTGAGAAACCAGGTTTGGGTTCAGAAACCAGGTTTAGTTTAAAAAACAGGTTCAGTTTGAGAAACCAGGTTTGGATTGAGAAACCAGGATTTAAATAAGAAACCAGGTTCAGTTTGACAAACCAAGTTTGGTTAAGGAACCAGGTTTAGTTTGAGGAACCAGGTTTAGTTTGAGAAACCAAGATTTGGTTAAGAAACTAGGTTTAGTTTAATATAAAAGGTTCAGTTTGGGGTTTGGGTTCAGAAACCAGGTTTAGTTTAAAAAACAGGTTCAGTTTGAGAAACCAGGTTTGGATTGAGAAACCAGGTTTTAAATAAGAAACCAGGATTTAAATAAGAAACCAGGCTCAGTTTGACAAACCAAGTTTGGTTAAGAAACCAGGTTTAGACTGAGAAACCAGGTTTTAAATAAGAAACCAGGATTTAAATAAGAAACCAGGTTCAGTTTGAGAAACCAGGTTTAGTTTGAGAAACCAGGTTTTAAATAAGCAACCAAGATTTAAATAAGAAACCAGGTTTGTGTTAAGAAATGACGTTCAGTTTGAAAAAACAAGTTTTGCTTAAGAAACTAGGTTTAGTTTAAAAAAACTGGTTCAGTTTGAGAAACCAAGTTTTGGTTAAGGAACCAGGTTTAGCTTGACAAACCAGGTTTAGTTTGATAAACCAGGTTTAGTTTGAGAAAGCAGGTTTAGTTTGAGAAAGCAGGTTTAGACTGAGAAACCAGGTTTTAAATAAGAAACCAAGATTTGGTTCAGAAACCACGTTCAGTCTGAGACACCAAGTTCTGGTTAAGGAACCAAGTTTAGTTCAAAAAACCAGGTTCAGTTTAAAACCACGGGTTCAGTTTGATAAACCAGGTCCAGCTTAGCCTCTAAACCCAGCAGGAGTTAAGCCCAGCCCAGCCCAGCCCAGCCCAGCCCAGCTCACCATCCTCCCGTGCCAGGGCTGAGGACGTGAGCAGGATCAGAACTCCCTGGTCCTGTAAATATTTGATGATTGCCTGCAACAAACAGAGAAAAAATCCAACTCTGCTCCCTCCCTGCCGCCTGTGCCAGCTGGGATCAAAATATTCCTTCTGCAGGCCTAAAATTCCTTAAAATAAAGAAATATCCTGATCAAGCGGGCTGGAATTAATGAGGGTTAATTATCTAGCCCTGCCAGGAACTGCAGCCAAAGGGGAAGACAAAATTCCTGGGAAAGACATAATTCCAGCATGGAGGAAAACCACAAAATTCCTGGGAAAAGTCAAAATTCCAGGATCGTGGAAAAGACAAAATCCCAGCTCAGATCCCAGATCCCAGCTCAGATCCCAGCTCAGATCCCAGATCCCAGCTCAGATCCCAGCTCAGATCGCAGATCCCAGCCCAGATCCCAGCTCAGATCCCAGCTCCCAGCTCAGACCCAGCCCAGATCCCAGCTCCCAGCTCCCAGCTCCCAGCCCAGATCCCAGCTCCCAGCCCAGCTCCCAGCCCAGCTCCCAGCTCAGCTCCCAGCTCCCAGCCCAGCTCCCAGCTCAGATCCCAGATCCCAGCTCAGATCCCAGATCCCAGCCCAGATCCCAGCTCCCAGCCCAGATCCCAGATCAGATCCCAGCTCAGATCCCAGCTCCCAGCTCAGATCCCAGATCCCAGCTCAGATCCCAGCTCCCAGCTCCCAGCCCAGATCCCAGCTCCCAGCTCAGATCCCAGCCCAGACCCCAGATCCCAGCCCAGATCAGCTCCCAGCTCCCAGCTCCCAGCCCAGATCCCAGCTCCCAGCCCAGATCCCAGATCAGATCCCAGCTCAGATCCCAGCTCCCAGCTCAGATCCCAGATCCCAGCTCAGATCCCAGCCCAGATCCCAGCTCAGATCCCAGCCCAGATCCCAGATCCCAGCCCCGATCCCAGCCCCGATCCCAGATCCCAGATCCCAGATCCCAGCTCCATTAATCCTCAGGTGAGAGAAAGAACAAGTGAGAGCAGCGAAGAAGGAAAACAACATTTCAAGCAGGGTAATCAATTCCGCTTTGCATTAATTGTGGATAACGACACCAAAAACGCCATTTCCGGGCCGTGTTCCCCCAGAACAACTCTCACCAGGTCCTCCTCCCTCAGCTTTTCCAGCAGCTGATCCATTCTGGGCTGCTCCTTGTTGGATATTTCCACCTCGTAGAGGCTGGAGTAAACACCCTGGAAGCAGACTGGGGGAAAAGAAAAGGATTTGGGGTTGGGATGGGATTTTCCACGGAGGGCGGGGGTGGAATCCCTGGAAATTGGGGTTTTTCACCCCCACCTTCATTCCTGGTGTAATTTTTTTTCCCAAAAGCGGCTTCTGGAAGTTTTTTCTTCAGGTCAGCCAATCCCATGACGTGTTTGATGTCCAGGCTGGGAGGCCTGAGGGGATAAAGCACAAAAAAAATCAGGATTTGGGAGAGCTGGGAGCCAAAAAAAGCTCAGGAAGAGCTGCAGCTGCTCAGGATCCTGTGGGCAAATCCCGGGAAGCTCAAATCGCAGATCCTGGGTGTTTAAGCCAGGACTAGAGCAGCCTGGTTTAGTGCCAGGGCTCAGAACGGAATTCTTTTAAAGAATTTCTTCTTCTTTAAAATTTTTATCTCCTCCCCCAGCTGTGACCCATTCCTGAGCTGACTGTCCCAACACCCAGCAGCGAAGGCACGGGCAGGAAAGGACAAAAACTGGCTTAGCTTGAGAAACCAGGCTTAGCTTGAGAAACCAGGCTTAGCTTGAGAAACCAGGCTTAGCTGGAGAAACCAGGCTTAGAAGGAGAAACCAGGCTTAGCTGGAGAAACCAGGCTTAGAATGAGAAACCAGGCTTAGCTTGAGAAACCAGGCTTAGCTTGAGAAACCAGGCTTAGAATTAGAAACCAGGTTTAGTTTGAAAAACCAGGTTTAGAATTAGAAACCAGGCTTAGTTTGAAAAACCAGGTTTGGCTTAAGAAACCAGGTTTAGTTTGAGAAACCAGGTTTAGTTTAAGAAACCAGGTTTAGCTTGAGAAACCAGGATTTGGTCAAGGAACAAGGTTCAGTCTGAGAAAGCAGGCTCAGTGTGCTAAGCCCAGCTCAGGGTGCTAAGCCCGGCTCAGGGTGCTAAGCCCGGCTCAGTTAAGCCCAGCCCAGGCACTCACAGCTGGGCGGGCACGCTGCCCGCGCTGTGCTAAGCCCGGCTCAGGGTGTTAAGCCCGGCTCAGGGTGCTAAGCCCGGCTCAGTTAAGCCCAGCCCAGGCACTCACAGCTGGGCGGGCACGCTGCCCGCGCTGTGCCGGCTCCTCAGGCCGATGGTGCAGAGGCGCCGGCCCCCGATGCAGAGCTGGCCCCGCCACGGGCACGGCGCTGGGCACGGCGCTGGGCACGGCGAGCGCGGCGCTGCGGGGGAACGGAGACTGGGAACCCAGGAAGCACAAAGCCAAACCCCGCAACCGCGAACACAAAAACCCCAAACCCAAAACCCACCAGAAAAACCCACAACCCCGAACCCAAAAACCACAATCCCAAAAACCACAACCCAAACCCAAAAACCACAGCCTCAAAACCCCCAAAACCCCAAACACAACCAGAAAAACCAGAACCCCAAACTCAAAAACCACAATCCCAAAAACCACAATCCCAAACCCAAAAACCACGGCCTCAAAAACCACAACCGCAAAAACCCCAAACCTAAAATCCACAACCACAACCCCAAAAACCACAACCCCAAAAACCAAAGCCTCAAACCTCAAAAACCCCTATCCCAAACAACCACAACCCCAAAAACCCCACGTTCAAAAAACACAAACCCAACCCGAAAAATCACAACCCAGAACCCAAAAACCCCAAACCCAAAAACCCCCAGAACCCAAAACACAACCAGAAAAAAACAGAACCCCAAACCCAAAAATCAGAACCCCAAAAACCACAACCCCAAAAACCCCACGTTCAAAAAACACAAACCCAACCCGAAAAATCACAACCCAGAACCCAAAAACCCCAAACCCAAAAACCCCCAGAACCCAAAACACAACCAGAAAAAAACAGAACCCCAAACCCAAAAATCAGAACCCCAAAAACCACAACCCCAAAGCCAAAAACCACAGCCTCAAAACCAAAAACCCACAACCCCAAAAACCACAATTCCAAACCCAAAAACCACGGCCTCAAAACCCAAAAACCACAACCACAAACCCAAAAACCCCACACTCAAAAAACACAAACGCAACCCAAAAAATCACAACACCAAACCCAAAAACCCCACACTCAAAAAACACAAACGCAACCCAAAAAATCACAACACCAAACCCAAAAACCCCACACTCAAAAAACACAAACGCAACCCAAAAAATCACAACACCAAACCCAAAAACCCCAAAACCAAAAACCCCCAAAACCCCAAACACAACCAGAAAAACCAGAACCACAATCCCAAACAACCACAACCCCGAAAACCACAACTCCAAAAAGCACAACCCCAACCCCAAAAAACCCCAATCCCAAATCCAAAACCGCCAACACCAAAAACCCCAATCCCAAACAACCACAACCCCCAAAACCACAGCCTAAAACCCCAAAAACCCCAGGCTCAAAAACCACAAAGCCAACCCAAAAAACTGGGGGGGACTGGGAGGGAACTGGGCTGAACTGGAAAAGCCACTTAGGAGCACTGGGCTGAACTGGGATGAACTGGGAGGGACTGGTATTAACTGGGAGGGACTGGGAGGCACTGGGTTGAACTGGGAGGCCCTGGAGGGGGAACTGGGGAGGGACTGGGGTGAACTGGGAATTAACTGGGCTGAACCGGGAGTCACTGGGAGGGACTGGGAGGGGGAACTGGGATGAACTGGGCTGAACTGGGAGGAACTGGAAAAACCACTTTAGAGGGCTGGGCTGAACTGGGATGGACTGGGGTGAACTGGGATGAACTGGGAAGCACTGGGGGGGGACTGGGATTGAACTGGGAGGAACTGGGAAGCACTGGAGGGGAAACTGGGCTGAACTGGGAGGAACTGGGAGGTAGAACTGGGATTGAACTGGGCTGAACTGGGAGGAACTGGGAAAGCCACCCAAGAGCACTGGGCTGAACTGGGATGGGCACTGGGAGGGACTGGGAGGGAAGGGGAGGGAAGGGGCCGGTCCTTACGGGCGGAGCGGCGCCGGCGCCGGCATCTCGCGGGCCGGGCGGTGCTGGCACGCCAGCAGCACGTACGGGCACACCTGGCGGGGCCGCTCGGCCGCACCCGCCCCGCTCACCTCGTACACGTAGTACTGGGGAGAGAGGGGAACAGGGGGGTTATTGGGGATAAAACATGGGGATAATCCATGGGAACGGGGAACTCCCCCCGCTCACCTCATACACGTAGTACTGGGGAGCGGGGGAACAGGGGGGGTTACTGGGGATAATCCATGGGGATAATCCATGGGGGATAATCCATGGGAACGGGGAATTCACCCCCCTCACCTCATACACGTAGTACTGGGGAGAGGGGGAACAGGGGGGGTTACTGGGGATAATCCATGGGGATAATCCATGGGGGATAATCCATGGGAACAGGGAATTCACCCCGCTCACCTCGCACATGTAGTACTGGGGAGAAGGGGAACAGCTGTGGGATATTGGGGATAATCCATGGGAACGGGGAATTCACCCCGCTCACCTCGTACACGTAGTACTGGGGAGAGAGGGGGAACAGGGCGGGTTATTGGGGATAATCCATGGGATACTGGGGATAACCCATGGGGATAACCCATGGGGAAAGGGAATTCACCCTGCTCAACTCATACACGTAGTACTGTGAGAGAATGGGAAACAGCCCTGGGATACTGGGGATAATCCATGGGGGATAATCCATGGGATACTGGGGATAATCCATGGGGAATAATCCATGGGATACTGGGGATAATCCATGGGAACAGGGAATTCACCCCGCTCACCTCGTACATGTAGTACTGGGGAAACACAGGGAACCATCCATGGGGACTAGGAATCATCCATGGGAATGGGGAATCATCCATGGAGATTGGGGAATCATCCATGGGATACTGGGGAATATCCATGGGGAACTGGGAATAATCCATAGGATACTGGGGAATAATCCACAGGGAATCCATGGGAAAAAGGGAAATCCATGGAATGTGGGACTGGGAACAGGGCAATCCCTGGAATGTGGGGCTGGGAAAAGGGCAATCCAAGGCAAAGGACAATCCCGGCACCTGGCTGCTCCCGCTGGACACGTGGCAGTCGTAGCCGGGCGAGGGGCAGGTGCAGCTGCTGGGGGAGCTCTCAGGGATGGCTCGGACCTTGCCCTGCAGCAAAAACACATCCCAAGGGTGGAAATCCATGGAATCCTTCCCAAAAATCCATCCCAAGAGTGGAAATCCATGGAATCCTTCCCAAAAATCCATCCCAAGAGTGGAAATCCATGGAATCCTCCCCAAAAATCCATCCCGAGAATAGAAATCCATGGAATCCTTCCCAAAAATCCATCCCAAGGATGGAAATCCAAGGAATAGTCCCAGGGATGTGTTTTGTTCCCCATGTTGGAAGAGCAGGGTGAGGGAGGTGTGGTTGTGGGGTTCCAAAAATTCAGGTGGGTTTGGGGTGGGAAGAGCCAGGGGCAGGAGTGGGGTTTGGAATCAGCTCCAGGCAGGAGGAATGGGGAAAAAAAAATAAATTAAAACTCCCAAAATTCCTGAGAATCCAAGGAAAAATTGGAGGTTGATTTTCCGTCCCACCAGAACTGTGGGCAGCAAAATCAAACTTCTTTCTTCAAAAAGGAATTTCCACACTCAGGAGTTTGGGTTTGGAATCAGCTCCAGAGATGAGAAGGGGGGAAAAAAATCCTCCAACTTCCCAACACTCCTAAAAATCCAAGGAAAAATTGGAGCCTGGAGTTTGATTTTCCATCCCATCAAAATTATGGGCAGCAAAATCTCAAAGTTCAAATTTCACAGAGAAATTTCCAATGGGAAGAGTTTGGGATTGGAGTCAGCTCCAGACAGCAGGAAGGGGAAAAACCCTCAAAATTCCCAAATTTCCAAGGAAAATTTGGAGTCTGATTTTCCATCCCACCAGAATTATGGGCAGCATTAAAAAAAAAAAAGAGAAAAAGAGAAATAAAAAGAGGAATTTCCAGTGTGAAGAGTTTGGGTTTGGAATCAGCTCCAGACACCAGGAAGGGGAAAAAACCCTCAAAATTCCCAAAATTCCTGAAATTCCAAGGAAAATTTGGAGTCTGATTTTCCATCCCACCAGAATTATGGGCAGCAAAATCTCAAAGTTCAAATTTCACAGAGAAATTTCCAATGGGAAGAGTTTGGGATTGGAGTCAGCTCCAGACAGCAGGAAGGGGAAAAAAACCTTCAAAATTCCCAAAATTCCTGAGAATCCAAAGGAAAATTGGATTCTGGAGCCTGATTTTCCATCCCACCAGAATTATGGGCAGCATTAAAAAAAAAAAAGAGAAAAAGAGAAATAAAAAGAGGAATTTCCAGTGTGAAGAGTTTGGGTTTGGAATCAGCTCCAGACACCAGGAAGGGGAAAAAACCCTCAAAATTCCCAAAATTCCTGAAATTCCAAGGAAAATTTGGAGTCTGATTTTCCATCCCACCAGAATTATGGGCAGCAAAATCTCAAAGTTCAAATTTCAAAGAGAAATTTCCAATGTCAGACTTTGGGATTGGAATCAGCTCCAGACAGCAGGAAGGGGAAAAAATCCCTCAAAATTCCCAAAATTCCTGAAATTCCAAAGGAAAATTGGATTCTGGAGTTTGATTTCTAGGCAATTAAAGATGTGGGTTTTACCTTGATGAGTTTGCAGATGACAATAAATCCTGATTTTCCCTGGTGCCAAGGGCTGGGATGGAGGCAGTCGGAATATTTGGAAATATAAACCCCTGGAAAATCAAAAAAAAATGAGAATTATTTGTCAGCAGGGAAAGATATTCCCAAAAAAGTCTGTAAAGAAAACGGAATATTCCCAGAAAATCAGTTATGGGGTGATAAAGGGTGTTAATGTTCCCAGAAAATGAGAAATATTCCAAGAAAAATAAGAAATATTCCCAGAAAGTGAGAAATATTCCAAGAAAAATGAAAAATATTCTCAGAAAAATGAGAAATATGCCCAGGAAATGAGAAATATTCCAAGAAAAATTATAAATATTGCCAGAAAACCAGATCTTGGGTAACAAAAGCAGTTCCTATTCCCAGAAAATGAACAGCTGAAGGAATGCTGCCATTCCCTGGGAAAAATCCCACCCTCACCTGGCAGAAAGATCAGAAAAAAGGGAATTTTCCAGGGGTTTTTGCAGAAAAACCCAGGAATTTTGACCTTTTGCCTTGGCTTTGGAAGGAGTTTATTCCCTAAATGGGAATTTGGAAAGAGTTTCACTCCCAGAGTGGGGATTTGGAAGGAGTTTGGAAGGTGGTTTTGGAAGGAGTTATTTCCCTAAAGGGGAATTTGGGAGGATTTTTAGTCCCAAAATTGGAATTTGGAAGGAGTTTGGAAGGAGTTTATTCCCCAAATGGGAATTTGGAAGGAGTCTATTCCCAGAATGGGGATTTTTTAGAAGGAGTTTCATTCCCAGAGTGGGAATTTGGAAGGAGATTTATTCCCAGAATGGGATTTTGGAAGGAATTTGATTCCCAGAATGGGAATCTAGAAGGAATTTCATTCCCCAGAATAGGAATTTGGAAGGGATTTGAAGGAGTTTCATTCCCAGAGTGGGAATTTAAAGGAGTTTTATTCTCAGAGTGGGAATTTGAAGGAATTCCATTGCCAGAATGGGAATTTGTAAGGAATTTGAAGGAGTTTCATTCCCAGAGTGGAAATTTAGAAGGAATTTTGAAGGAGTTCCATTGCCAGAGTGGGAATTTGAAGGAATTTTGTAGGAATTTTATTCCCAGAGTGGGAATTTGGAAGGAATTTAGAAGGAGTTTCATCCCCAGAATGGGAGTCTGAAGGAATTTGGAAGGAGTTTCGTTCCCAGAGTGGGAATTTGGAAGGAATTTATTCCCAGAATGCGAATTTGGAAGGAATTTTTGAAGGAGTTTCATTCCCAGAGTGGGAATTTGAAGGAATTTGGGAGGAATTCCATTCCCAAAATGGGGATTTGAAGGAATTTAAAGGAGTTTCATTCCCAAAGTGGGGATTTGAAGGAATTTTGAAGGAGTTTTACTCTCAGAGTGGGAATTTGGAAGTGATTTGAAGGAGTTCCATTCCCAGAGTGGGAATCTGAAGGAATTGGAAGGAATTTCAATCCCAGAGTGGGAATCTGAAGGAATTCCAACCCCAGAGTGGGAATTTGAAGGAATTTTGTAGGAATTTTATTCCCAGAGTGGGAATTTGGAAGGAATTTAGAAGGAGTTTCATCCCCAGAATGGGAGTCTGAAGGAATTTGGAAGGAGTTTCGTTCCCAGAGTGGGAATTTGGAAGGAATTTATTCCCAGAATGCGAATTTGGAAGGAATTTTTGAAGGAGTTTTATTCCCAGAATGGGAATTTGGAAAGAATTTGGAAGAGGTTTTATTCCCAGAGTGGGAATTTGGAAGGAATTTAGAAGGAGTTTCATCCCCAGAATGGGAGTCTGAAGGAATTTGGAAGGAGTTTCGTTCCCAGAGTGGGAATTTGGAAGGAATTCCATTGCCAGAATGGGAATTTGTAAGGAATTTAGAAGGGTTTTCAATCCCAGAGAGGGAATTTGAAGGAATTTGGAAGGAGTTCCATTCCCAGAGTGGGAATCTGAAGGAATTGGAAGGAATTTCATTCCCAGAGTGGGGATCTGAAGGAATTCCAACCCCAGAGTGGGAATCTGAAGGAATTCCAATCCCAGAGTGGGAATCTGAAGGAATTCCATTCCCAGAGTGGGGATCTGAAGGAATCAGAAGGAATTCCAGCCCCAGAGTGGGAATCTGAAGGAATTAGAAGGAATTCCAAGCCCAGAGTGGGGATTTGAAGGAATCTGAAGGAATTCCAGCCCCAGAGTGGGAATCAGAAGGAATTGGAAGGAATTCCAGCCCCAGAGTGGGGATTTGAAGGAATTCCAGCCCCAGAGTGGGGATCTGAAGGAATTTGAAGGAATTCCACCCCCAGAGTGGGGATCTGAAGGAGTTCCATCCCCAGAGTGGGGATCAGAAGGAATCTGAAGGAATTCCAGCCCCAGCGTGGGAATCTGAAGGAATTCCATTCCCAGGGTGGGGATCTGAAGGAATTCCACCCCCAGAGTGGGGATCTGAAGGAATTCCAATCCCAAAGTGGGAATCTGAAGGAATTCCAATCCCAGAGTGGGAATCTGAAGGAATTCCAAGCCCAGAGTGGGGATTTTAAGGAATCTGAAGGAATTCCACCCCCAGAGTGGGTTTCCAGCCCCAGAGTGGGAATCAGAAGGAGTTCCACCCCCAGAGTGGGGATCAGAAGGAATTCCATTCCCAGAGTGGGGATCTGAAGGAATCAGAAGGAATTCCACCCCCAGAGTGGGGATTGGAAGGAACCAGAAGGAATTCCATAATTCCACCCCCAGCGTGGGGTCCCCTCCCCAGGCCTCACCTCTGGCAGGGTCCCCCAGGCTGCAGCTGCTGCTGCTGTTGACGCGCAGCCCGCGCTCGCACACCCGCTGGGCCTGCGAGGGAACAGGAAAATCCCCTTTTCCACCAGGATCTACTTCCAGGAAACGAGAGACATTCCCAGGAAATCAGTTACTGGCTGATAAAGGGTGTCACTATTCCCAGGAAATCAGAAATATTCCTTTGAAATCAGAAAGTCCAAGTAATTCTAAATTATTCTTAATAATTCCACTGGCAGCAAGGAAAATTCCTTTTTCTCCCATCAGATCCATCCCCAAACCCCCTCAGGAGCCAAAGAATCCCAAAGAAACCCAAATCAGTCCAAATAGTTCCTAATAATTCCAATAAGAATTCCCATAAGAATTCCCGTAAGAATTCCCATAAGAATTCCAAATAATTCCAAAAATCCCAAATATACCCAAAGAATCCCAGACGCACCAAGAAAAATTCCTTTTTCTCCAACCAGATCCATCCCTAAAACCCCCCAGGAGCCAAAGAATCCCAAAGAAACCCAAATAATTCCAAATAATCTCAATAAGAATTCCAAATAATCCCAAAAATCCCAAATATCCCCAATGAATCCCAGAGGCACCAAGGAAAATTCCTTTTTCTCCAACCAGATCTATTCCTAAAACCCCTGAGGAGCCAAATAAATAATCCCAAATAATTGCAAATAATCCCAAATAATTCCAAATACTTCCAAAGAATCCCATATAATCCTAAATAATCCCAGAGGCACCGAGGCAAATCCCCTTTTTCCCCCTGAGAGCCACCCCAAACACCCCAGGAGCCAAAGAAATAATCCCAAATAACTGTAAATAATCCCAAAGAATTCCAAATAATCCCAAATAATCCTAGAGAATCCCAGAGGCACCAAGGCAAATCCCCTTTTCCCCCCTCAGAGCCACCCCACACCCCCCAGGAGCCAAATAAATAATCCCAAATAACTGTAAATAATCCCAAATAATCCCAATGAATCCCAGAGGCAGCAAGGCAAATCCCCTTTTCCCCCTGAGAGCCACCCCAAACCCCTCCAGGAGCCAAATAAATAATCCCAAAGAAACCCAAATAATTCCAAATAATTTCTAATAATTCCAATAAGAATTCCCATAAGAATTTCAATAAGAATTTCAATAAGAATTCCAAAAATCCCCAAAGAATCCCAGAGGAACCAAGAAAAATTCCCTTTTCCCCCCTCAGAGCCACCCCAAACCCTTGAGGAGCCAAATAAATAATCCCAAATAACTGTAAATAATCCCAAAGAATCCCAAATATTTCCAAATAATCCCAAATAATCCTACCTACAGCAAGGCAAATCCCCTTTCCCCCCTGAGAGCCACCCCACACCCCCAGGAGCCAAATAAATAATCCCAAATAACTGTAAATAATCCCAAATAAGCCCAACAAATCCCAGAGGCACCAAGGCAAATCCCCTTTTCCCCCTGAGAGCCACCCCAAACCCCAGGAGCCAAATAAATAGTCCCAAATAATTCTAAATAATCCCAAATAATCCCAAAGAATCCCAAAGAATCCCAAAGAATCCCAGAGGCAGCAAGACAAATCCCCTTTTCCCCCATCAGAGCCACCCCACACCTCCAGGAGCCAAATAAATAATCCCAAATAATCCCAAATAATCCTAAATAATCCCACCTGCACCAAGGCAAATCCCCTTTTCCCCCAAGAGCCACCCCACACCCTTGAGGAGCCAAATAAATAATCACAAATAACTGTAAATAATCCCCAATAATTCTAAATATTTCCAAAGAATTCCAAATAATCCCAAATAATCCCAAATAATCCCAGAGGCAGCAAGGCAAATCCCCTCTGCCCCCAAGACCCACCCCACCCCCGGAGCTGCTCCCGAGCCTTTCCCAGCGGGATCCCCGGGCAGATCCCAGGCTGTGAGGGGACACGGGCAGGGCGTGACCCCAAACCCCCGGAGCTGCTCCCGAGCCTTTCCCAGCGGGATCCCCGGGCACCAGAGGCACCAAGACAAATTCCCTTTTCCCCCCTGAGAGCCACCCCACACCCCCAGGAGCCAAATAAATAATCCCAAATAACTGTAAATAATCCCAAATACTTCCAAAGAATTCCAAAGAATCCCAGAGGAACCAAGGAAAATCCTCTTTTCCCCCATCAGATCTATTCCTAGGGTGTGAGGGGACACGGGCAGGGCGTGACCCCACACCCCACAGCAACCCCACTGCTGTCACCTCCTCCTCCTGCTCGAAGGGCAGGAAGGCGAAGCTCTCCTGCAGCTCCTCCTGGCTGTACCCTGCAGCGGCCTTGGCGCGGGCAAACGCCTGCAGCTGCAAAATAAATCCCAATGTTTTGGTCTCAGGTGGTGCTGATCCCAGAAAAAAATTATTTTTCCCAATTTTTTTTTTAAGGATTAGGGGGAAAATGGAATGTGGTGCAGCGCAGCTGGGAAAACAGCTGGATGTGGTTTCATTGCTGAGACTTAAAATGAAAAAAAATAATGAGGTGTGAGGGAAATGAAATAGAATAGTGACAGGAAAAATGAGCAGTGGGAATGGGGTGAGGGGATTTGGGAATGGGAGTGAAAGGATTGGGAAAGTGGGAATTTGGGGTTTGAGAAAGGGGGAATGAAGGGATTGGAAAAGTGGGAATGAAGGGATTTGGAAAGTGGGAATGTGGGATTTGGAAAGTGGGATTGTGGGGGTTTGAAAAGTGGGAATGAAGGGATTTGAAAAGTGGGAATGTGGGATTTGGAAAGTGGGATTGTGGGATTTGAGAAAGGGGGAATGGGATGAAGGGATTTGGGAATGGGAATGAAGGGATTGGAAAAGTGGGAATGTGGGATTTGGAAAGTGGGAATGTGGGGTTTGAGAAAGGGGGAATGGGATGAAGGGATTTGGGAATGGGAATGAAGGGATTGGAAAAGTGGGAATGTGGGATTTGGAAAGTGGGAATGTGGGATTTGGAAAGTGGGATTTGAAAAGTGGGAATGGGATAAAGGGATTTGGAAAGTGGGAATGTGGGATTTGAAAAGTGGGAATGTGGGGTTTGAAAAGGGGGAATGTGGGGTTTGAAAAGTGGGAATGAAGGATTTAAAACTGGGAATGGGATGAAGGGATTTGGAAATGGGAATGAAGGGATTTGAAAAGTGGGAATGTGGGGTTTGAAAAAGTGGGAATGAAGGGATTGGAAAAGTGGGAATGGGATGAAGAGATTTGAAAATGGGAACGTGGGATTTGGAAAGTGGGAATAGGATAAAGGGATTTGGGAAGTGGGACTTGGAAAGTGGGAATATGGGATTTGAAAAAGTGGGAGTGAAGGGATTTGAAAAGTGGGAATGGGATGAAGAGATTTGAAAATGGGAACGTGGGATTTGGAAAGTGGGAATAGGATAAAGGGATTTGGGAAGTGGGACTTGGAAAGTGGGAATATGGGATTTGAAAAAGTGGGAGTGAAGGGATTTGAAAAGTGGGAATGGGATAAAGGGATTTGGAAATGGGAATGAAAGCATTGGAAAAGGGGGAATGAAGGGATTTGAAAATGGGAATGTGGGATTTGGAAAGTGGGAATGTGGGATTTGAAAAAGTGGGAATGCAGGGATTTGAAAAGTGGGAATGGGATGAAGAGATTTGAAAATGGGAACGTGGGATTTGGAAAGTGGGAATGGGATGAAGGGATTTGGAAATGGGAGTGAAAGGACTGGAAAAGGGGGAATGTGGGGATTTGAAAAGTGAGACTGGGCTGAAGAGATTTGAAAATGGGAACGTGGGATTTGGAAAGTGGGAATGGGATGAAGGGATTTGGAAATGGGAGTGAAAGGACTGGAAAAGGGGGAATGTGGGGATTTGAAAAGTGAGACTGGGCTGAAGAGATTTGAAAATGGGAACGTGGGATTTGGAAAGTGGGAATGGGATGAAGGGATTTGGAAATGGGAGTGAAAGGACTGGAAAAGGGGGAATGTGGGGATCTGAAAAAGTGGGAAATAAGGGACTGGAAAAATGGGAAATAAGGGATTTGAAAAGTGGGAATGTGGGGATTTGAAAAGTGGGAATGGGATGAAGAGATTTGAAAATGGGAATGTGGGATTTGGAAAGTGGGAATGGGAATGATGGGATTTGAAAAGTGGGAATGTGGGATTTGGAAAGTGGGAATGGGATGAAGGGATTTGGAAATGGGAGTGAAAGGACTGGAAAAGGGGGCATGTGGGGATCTGAAAAAGTGGGAAATAAGAGACTGGAAAAATGGGAAATAAGGGATTTGAAAAGTGGGAATGTGGGGATTTGAAAAGTGAGACTGGGCTGAAGAGATTTGAAAATGGGAATGTGGGATTTGGAAAGTGGGAATGGGAATGATATGGGAATGTGGGATTTGGAAAGTGGGAATGCAGGGATTTTGAAAAGGGGAATGCGAGGACACAGGGATTTGAAAAGTGGGAATGAAGGGATTTTAAAAATGGGAATGAAGGGATTTTGAAGTGGGAATAAAAGGATTTTGAAAGTAGGAATGTGGGGATTTTAGAAGTGGGAATTAAGACTCTTAAAAAGTGGGAATGAGATAAAGGGATTTGAAAATGGGAATGTGGGATTTGGAAAGTGGGAATGCAGGGATTTTGAAAAGGGGAATGCGAGGACACAGGGATTTGAAAAGTGGGAATGAAGGGATTTTAAAAATGGGAATGAAGGGATTTTGAAGTGGGAATAAAAGGATTTTGAAAGTAGGAATGTGGGGATTTTAGAAGTGGGAATTAAGACTCTTAAAAAGTGGGAATTAAGAATTTTAATAGTGGGAATCTGGGGATGAAGGGATTTTGGAAATGGGAATGACAGGATTTGAAAAGCAGGAATGGGGTGAAGGGATTTTGAAAGTGAGAATGTGGGGATGGAGGGCTTTGAAAAGTGGGAATGTGGAGATCTGAAAAGTGGGAATGTGGAGATCTGAAAAGCGGGAATGTGAGGACTTCAAAAGTGGGAATGAAGGGATTTTTAAAAGTGGGAATGAAGGGATTTAAAACTGGGAATGAAGGGATTTTTAAAGTGGGAATGTGGGATTTGGAAAGTGGGAATGGGATGAAGGGATTTGGAAATGGGAATGAAAGGATTGGAAAAGTGGGAATGTGGGGGTTTGAAAAAGTGGGAATGTGGGATTTGAAAACTGGGAATGGGATGAAGGGATTTGGAAATGGGAATGTGGGATTTGAAAAGTGGGAATGCAGGGATTTTAAAAATGGGAATGAAGGGATTTTGAAAGTGGGAATAAAAGGATTTTGAAAGTGGGAATTAAGACTCTTAAAAAGTGGGAATTAAGAATTTTAAAAGTGGGAATCTGGGGATGAAGGGATTTTGGAAATGGGAATGACAGGATTTGAAAAGCAGGAATGGGGTGAAGGGATTTTGAAAGTGAGAATGTGGGGATGGAGGGCTTTGAAAAGTGGGAATGTGGAGATCTGAAAAGTGGGAATGTGGAGATCTGAAAAGCGGGAATGTGAGGACTTCAAAAGTGGGAATGAAGGGATTTTTAAAAGTGGGAATGAAGGGATTTTTTAAAGTTCAGATAGCTGGAAAAAATAAAGTTAAAAAGAAAAGAAAAGTGGAGACAGAGACATCCCAAAAATCTGCCTTGAGTCACTCAACAGAAAGCAACCCATGGACGGGAATTCTCCCAATTCCAAAGGAATTCTGGAATTCCCGAGGCTCTGGGAATCCTGAGCACCACTGGCTGCATGGATTGTGGGCATGGAAGTGCAAGGAAGGGAAAAAACGTTGGGAATTTCAAGAGGGAGATGAAACAGAGCTGGCATTCCCAGCATTCCCAGAGGTGTGCAGCTCCCAGAAAATCCCGTTTTTCCTGGGATTCCTTACCTCGCTCAGGAAAAACTCATTTTCCACCAGGATGGCCCTGCTGTACTGGAAACGCTGCTGGGAGCTGGAGTGCAGCGAGGAGCTCTGCAGCACGGCCACGGCCCGCTGCAGCAGGGAGCTCTGCTCCTCGGGATCCTGGGAAAACCCTGGAAAACAGGGAATATCCCGGTCAGGAATGGCTGCAGCAGGGAGCTCTGCTCCTCGGGATCCTGGGAAAACCCTGGAAAACAAACAGGGATATTCCAGTCAGGAATTTCCAGATTGACTCCTCAGGATTCAGGGAAAACCCTGGAAAACAGGGAATATTCCAGTCAGGAATTGCCAGATTGGCTCCTCGGGATCCTGGGAAATTCCTGGAAAAACAGGGAATATTCCAGTCAGGAATGGCTGCAGCAGGGAGCTCTGCTCCTCGGGATCCTGGGAAAACCCTGGAAAAATAGGGATATTCCAGTCAGGAATTGCTACATTGGCTCCTCGGGATCCGGGGAAAACCCTGGGGGAATAAAAAAGGAAATATTCCAGGTGGGAATTGCCAGATCAGTGTGGGAATTCAGGATGGAAAAGGGGAAATATTCCAGGCGGGAATTTTTGGGTCTTTTGTGCCTTTTTATTTTTACACTGCCTGCTTTTAGGTGCTGCCTCTGGAATTGCTGGAATTAGGGGGAAAAAGCAGAAAAATGGGAAATAGAGGGATTTTCCAGGTTTTTTTCCAGCAGCAGTCTTTGGGCTGAATGAGAAAAGTTCATTTTGCTCATTTTTCTTGCACTTTTCTTCCTGTGTTTCCTGCATCCTTAAGGAAGCATCCAGAAAATTTAAAATTTAAATTCAATTTAAAATTTCAAAATTTAAATTAAATTTTAAATTTCATGGAATGTTAAACCCCAGTTCAGCTCAAAAGATCCAACACAACCTTTTTCTTTTTTTTTTTTTAATTTCTTTTTGCTGGAGCACCACAACTTTTTCTGGAAAACATCAGATATTTTCAGGGATAAAAGTTTAAAAAAAAAGTATGGAAAAGTCTTGGGAATAAAACAAAAAATCCAGAAATTTTGCAATACTTTTTTCTAAATGCAGCTCCAAAATGAAAATCCACAAAGGGGGAAAAATAATTTTTTAATTAATTAATTAATTAATTAACGAGAGGAAACGGAGCCCCAGTGGCTGCACCCCTCAATTCCCTCCTGGATTTTGGGAAGGTGTATCCCAACCCTACGGGAAAAAATTCCCAGGAAAAAAAAAAATCCCAAATCCCGGCAAATCCCAGGGCAGGAGCAGAAGGTGAAAGTGAAAGTGGCCACGGCAGAAGGGAAAGTGAAAGTGAGAAACTCGGGAATGGCACCGGGAAACTCGGGAATGGGAACTTGGGAATGGGAACTCGGGAATGGAAACTCGGGAATGGCACCGGGAAACTCGGGAATGGGAAACTCGGGAATGGAAACTCGGGAATGGGAACTTGGGAATGGAAACTCGGGAATGGGAACTTGGGAATGGAAACTCGGGAATGGGAAACTCGGGAATGGGAACTTGGGAATGGGAAACTCGGGAATGGCACTGGATCCATGGGGTGAAAGTTGGGAATGGGAAACTTGGGAATGGCACCGGATCCATGGGAATGGGAACTTGGGAATGGGAAACTTGGGAATGGGAAACTCGGGAATGACACCGGATCCATGGGAAACTCTGGGAATGGGAAACTTGGGAATGGGAAACTTGGGAATGACACCGGATCCATGGGAAAAAACTTGGGAATGGGAAACTCGGGAATGGCACTGGATCCATGGGGTGAAAGTTGGGAATTGTGCTGGATCCATGGGGAAAAGCCAGGAGAAAGAAAAGGAAAAACTTGGGAAGAAGGAGAAGGAAAGAAGGAGAAACTTGGGATTGGCACTCTGGGAAATTGAGAAACTTGGGAATGGCACCGGATCCACTGGGAAAAATTCAGGAAACAAGAAACTTGGGAATGGCACTGAGGGAAGGAGAAACTTGGGAATGGCACTGGATCCATGGGGCAAACTCTGGGAAGGAGAAACTTGGGAATGGCACCGGATCCACTGGGAAACTCTGGGAAGGAGAAACTTGGGAATGGCACTGGATCCATGGGGCAAACTCCAGGAATGGGATCAGCCAATGGCACAGGGCTGGGAGATCCAGAGGGGATGGATGATCCCTGTCCCGAAATCCTCGGGAATTCCCAGCTGGCCCTGGGGAATTCCCACCCTTTGAGCCGGGCACTCCTGCAGCTCCCAACATCAGCCCGATGGAATTCCTTGGAATTCTCTGGATCTGCTGCTCCCTCTCCTGGGCAATCCAGAGGGGATGGATGATCCCTGTCCCGAAATCCTCGGGAATTCCAGCTGGCCCTGGGGAATTCCCACCCTTTGAGCCGGGCACTCCTGCAGCTCCCGACATCAGCCCGATGGAATTCCTTGGAATTCTGTGGATCTGCTGCTCCCTCTCCTGGGCAGGATGGGCGGAGCCAGGGAATCCTTGGGATGGGGAAAGATTTTTGGGATGGAACCCAACCATTCCCAGCACTGCCATCCCCAAGTGCCACATCCACAGGGATTGAAATCCCAACAGGAATGGGGACTCCACCCTGCCCTGACACCTTTTCCATGGGGAAATATTCCCTAAAATCCAATCCAAACCTCCCCTAAAATCCAACCCAAAGCTCCCCTGGCACAGCTGAGGCCGTGGACTCCCAAAATGCAGGATTTTCCTGTGGCTCATCCCGTTTTCTGGGATCTCTGGATGGCCTCAGCACTCAGCAACTTCCAAGGGAGTTTTCCCAGCCCAGGAGTGCAGAATTCCCCTTTTTTAAACATTTTTAACCTTAACATTTCAGCAGCATTCACTGCAGGCATTTGGATGCTGCCAAACCCGCAAAATTCCACGATCCAGCAATTTTCCTGGCTTGATCCCAAGGCTGGGATGAGCTGGAATATTTGGAATCACCAGCAGGATCAGGTCTGGCACCACCACATCCCACCGTGGATTTACACCAAAACTTGGGATCAATCCAGGAGCTTTTCATCCTGCCACAACTCTCCCAAAAACCAGTTTGTGTTCTTCCAGAGATTCCTTGGGATCACCTTTCCCAAATTATTTTGGAGTTTAATTCCAATTTCATCCCAATTTCCTTCTTTCCCTGTGGGAAATCTCCCAAAAAAACCAGAGTCTCCCCCTGGCTGATCCAGAGATTTTTTTTCCTTTTCCAGCTGAGATCCAGGGATTTTCCTTCTCCAGCTGATCCCACTGCTGGGAGCTGTTTGCTGAGTGCACTGGGAACAACAGGAATTTCAGGAAAAACTGGATATTAGGGAAAATTTCCCCCCAGAAAAGCACGGGAAGGAGGTTGCCCAGGGCACAGGAGGGATTTAAAAGCTGGAAGTGACGCCTGGGGACACCGGTGGTGGCCTTGGCAGCTTGGGAATGGCTGGGTTGGATCTCTGAGGGCTTTTCCAACTCTGGAATTCCACTTTCCCAGCTTTTCCCCACCCCAGGGAATGATTTTAACCCTGGATGTGCTGGTGGCTGAAGCAGCCACGGGATGAAGGATCTGACCTCACCCCAGGAGGGATTTCCCACGTTTTTCCAGGCAGATTTTGGGAATGGGATGAGAACAAAACCTCTGGGACAAACCGGCCTGATGTTCCCCTGAGTTTCCTGGAGATCCTGCCCCAGGATGCTGCAGATGAGGAATAAAAACCACCCACAAACGCAAGGATTCCACCTTTTCCTCAGGAAATGGAGTTTCCATGGGTTTTCAGGATGCAGCTCCACGTTCCTAAATTAATCCTCCTTGGCCCTAGACTCAGGAATTACATCCTGGCTTGGGGTGGGATCATTCCTTTTGCTGTTTTGAACTCGGTGAGCCAAGCTGGTTGTTCCTAAGCAAACCCAGCTGCTGGACTGCATTCCCAATTTTTTTTTCCCATTTATTTTTTTTTTTCCCAATCACCCAGGGCTGATTCCAGCTGGGAATTCCACGCTCTGGAGCAGCTCAGCATTCCCTGATCCCATTTTTGATCCTGTTTTTGGCCTCCAGCCATTCCAGGGGAGGTTTGGATTGGATTTTAGGGAACATTTCCCCATGGAAAAGGATGTGGAGGCTGCAGGATGTTTTCAGGGCCTGACAGGATTTATTTGGATGGGGTTTAGGTGCTGCAGGGAATTCCTGGCATCTTTTCAGGGCACTCTACAACCTCCAGAGAGAGCTGCATCAAGTTCTGATCTGATCCCACAGCAAATTCCAAATCCCATTGGATGGGCAGGGAATTTTAGCAGTTTCCTCGTGGGAAGGGAAAGGGATGTTCCTGCATCATGTTTAAAAAAAAAAATAAAAATAAAAAACCCTCTTTGTGTCATCAGAAATTGCAGCAGATCCGGGTGCTTCCAAATTCCCAGCCGGAATTCTGTTCCTTCTGTTCTTTTGTTTGGCTCCAACAAAAGAATTCCAAAGGAAATGTTTCATCCAGGAGGGAAAAGCTGGAAAAAGCCCCAGCCTGGTGGAGAAATGATGGAGCCTCTCTTGCTGCAGCAGCAGATGGAAAAATTAAAGGGAAAAAAACCCAAAAAACCCTCCTTGGGAGGTTCAGGCTGGATGAGAAGTTGCAATTTTCCCTCTGGAAAAGGACAGGTCCCCATTCCTGGCTGGACAAAGCCACATCCACCCCACTGTGATAAAAAACTCCTCAGGGCAGGAATCCTCCAGCTAAAATCCTTCCAAGAGCAACTTCTCGGATTTTACAGCCTCCCTCCTGCTCCTTTCAGCTGCTGGCGGAATTCAAAAGGTGGTTTTTACACATTTTACACACTAATTGATAAAAATCAGGAGTTTTTATCCCCAAACTCCAATTCTGTCACCACACCCAGGGCTGTGGCTTCACTCAGGTGACACCTGACTCTCCCCAAGTCACCAGCACAGGAATTTTGGCACTTGGACAACAAAAAAGGAACATTTTCTTTACAAAATCAGCCAGTTCAGATTTTATTGCAGCAGCAGATGGAAAAATTAAAGGGAAAAAACCCAAAAAACCCTCCTTGGGAGGTTCAGGCTGGATGAGAAGTTGCAATTTTCCCTCTGGAAAAGGACAGGCCCCCATTCCTGGCTGGACAAAGCCACATCCACCCCACTGTGATAAAAAACTCCTCAGGGCAGGAATCCTCCAGCTAAAATCCTTCCAAGAGCAATTTCTCGGATTTTACAGCCTCCCTCCTGCTCCTTTCAGCTGCTGGCGGAATTCAAAAGGTGGTTTTTACACATTGATTGATAAAAATCAGGAGTTTTTATCCCCAAACTCCAATTTTGTCACCACACCCAGGGCTGTGGCTTCACTCAGGTGACACCTGACTCTCCCCAAGTCACCAGCACAGGAATTTTGGCACTTGGACAACAAAAAAGGAGCATTTTCTTTACAAAATCAGCCAGCTCAGATTTTCCACAGAGCTGAGGGAGCAGCAGCATTAGGAACAACCTCCACAAGGCAGAGAAATTCCCTTTGGGAAAAGGGAAAAAATCAAAACAAATCCCTCCAACCAAACTCCCTGTGGATCCTCTGGCTGGGGAAATCACACCCTGAAAATTCCCAGTAACAACAACCAAAGCCAAGCACTCCAATCCAAAGATACCCTCAGAATTACGGGGGTCTCGCCATCCAAAAAATATTCCAGATTTGGGAAAAAATGAATTTATCCCCTCAAAAAATCAACATTTCACTTTCTGGTCTCAAAGGGGTTCTAAGCAAGAGCAAGGAATTGGTGACTTTGGGGAAGAAAATGCCAAGGTGGGATTTCAAGGAATACTGAGGGTGAAGATCTGGGAGTGGGGAATATTCAAGCTGGCTCTGGTGTTGCCAAAAACGGCAGGTTTGAGAGGAACACGAAAAAGAAATAAAGGAAATTATGCATAAAACCAATTTCAGAGCTACCTCACAGCCTGTGGTGCAAGGCAATGAATTGTAATTAATCACAATCCCTACCAGAGGAGATAAGAGTTTCTGAAATGCTCTGATAATGATTTCTTGGCTGGAAAACAATTTCTGTGAAATCAGACACTTCAGTTACAGCAGAACTTATAGAAAAAAATTCCTTCTGGAGCAGAGCAGTGATTTCCAGCCCTGTGTTTTATAAAAACCAAAATGAGCTTGGAGCTGCAATAAGAAATATCCATTTCATCAAAGAATTGGGGCAAATCCATTAATTTGATGTTCTGACTTGAGCAGCCCAAAAAAAAGCAGAGCACCTCCTGCACCATTCTGGATCATTCTGGATCATCACAGAACACACGTTTTTTGTGAAAAAAAATTTGGTTTCCATGGAGCAAGGACTACGATTTACAATTCCTTTAGTGCCATCCAACCTCCTGCTTTTTGCATCTATCCCAGATTATCCTCCCTTCAGCAGTGCAGACCTGGCGCTGGCCAAGCTCTGCTGCAATCCAAACCTCCGTGGGATAATTTCAGGACAATCTGGGATTAGAATTGTGCAAAACCAGAGCACAAACGTATTTTTCTCCCCTTATAAGGCCAAATTTCAGCCCTGCAGCCCCTCCAGGAGAGGACCAGCACCCACCCACGCTGGCTTTATTCCCAAACCCCACTCCTGAAGGGCACCCACATCGCCACACGTGCGCCCAAAGAAGCACCGCGATTCATCCCAGCTGCTCAGGCCTTGGGATCAACCACTTGGAAAAGCCAACGTGTCGCTGGTGAGGCAGAAAATCTCAAAACCATCTGGTTCCTACGTGTCCGAGGCTCGCAGCAGCACCGGGGACGGGAGAGGGGCAAGGGCGGCGTGGCCGCTCCCCGGCTCCCCGGGGAAGGACGGCATGGAGCCGGGAACCCGCTCGTACCCAGGGCAGGGCGGCAGGGAGCCGGTAAATCGTCTTTTCCCCGGGGAAAAATGCCATGGAGCGGTAACCCTTTGCTTCCCAGAGAAGGGCGGGATGGAGCCTGTAATTCCCCCCACACAGACACACGCATTTCTCCCAGGGCAGGGCGGGATGGAGCCGGGAATCCTCTCCTTAAGGAAGGGCACGATGGAGCCGGGAACCCTTCTCTCTTTAAGGAAGGGCACGATGGAGCCGGGAACCCTTCTCTCTTTAAGGAAGGGCACGATGGAGCCGGTCGCCTTCTCCTCTCGAAAGGAAGAGCGGCATGGAGCCAGCAATTCCCCCCCCTCCTAGGGAAGAGCCGAACGAAGCCGCTCGCCTTCCCTTCTCCCAGGGAAGAGCGCTCTGGAGCCGGCCGCCTTTCCCTCCCTCACGGCGGAGCGGCATGGAGCCGGTAACCACCGCCCAAGCCGCAGAGAAGGGCGCGATGCAGCCGCCCGCCCTCACCCCCGGCCGCGCTTACCCGTGCCCGGCTCGCCGCTC
Organism: Passer montanus; assembly: GCF_014805655.1. NCBI lineage: Eukaryota > Metazoa > Chordata > Aves > Passeriformes > Passeridae > Passer > Passer montanus. The sequence continues at coordinate 15,143 of NW_024366849.1, read as the reverse complement.
TCCCCGCGCCGCCTCTCGCCCATGGCCGGGCTCGCTCGGAGCCGTCCCTCAGGCCGCCCTCATGGCCGCCCCGCCCGGCGCCCGGTGCGGCGCCGCTCCCGGGCCGGCGGCATGAGGCGGCGCGGGGCGGCCCCCGCCATCCGCCGGCCCCAGGAAGTGGAAGGACGGAGAGGGAGGAGAGAGAGGGAGGGAGAGAGGGAAGGAGGGGACGAGGGGCGGGAGCGGCGGGGAAAAAAACAGAAAGTGAAAACTGAACCGGAAAGACAGCGAGGGGCCGCCCGCGGGTTTTCCTCTTCCCGCGGTCACCGGCCCTTGGCTGGCCGTGGCCGGCTTTTCCTCTTCCGTCCCCCGGCGCTGCTCCCTCCTTGTCAGCTCCCGGCTCGGCCATGGATGTTTGCCGTTGGTGGGGTTTTCCCCCAGTCTTGCCTTGGTCTCCTCCTCCATCACCTCAGCCCCTCCATGCCTGACTCCAGCTCTTCTCGCTGCCCTTTCCCTCATCCCCTCACGTCATGGGGAGTGTGAAAAATGTGGATTTTACGATTGGCTTTTCGCAAGTATTAATATTGTATGTGTATGTTAGAAAGTTATGCTGTATTAATTTTCTTAAATATAGTTTTAGGTTATAACATAATGTTAAAATAAAAACTATGCTATGCAATATATTTGTTTAAGAAAGGACTCGCACCAGATAGGAGCCACAGGACACCTGAATCTTTCAGAGAAAGGGAATTTATTGCTCCCTTAGCAGCAGAAAACTAACTTCTTCCCACCTCGCTCAGACTGGAAGACGGCATAAGGATTAAGAGGAAGAAGTTGACAGTGACCAGACAGAATCCTGTGTTTGAATGGAATTTATGCATCATGTATGAGCTGTATGAATATGCAGCAGGCAATTGTTTTTAAGGGTTAATCCTCTGCTAACAGGTGTCCTTTTTCGGGCTTGTGTTGCCCTGAGAAAGGTATCCGGACATCCGAATCTCTTTGTTTTTATTGTCTCATATTGTCCTAATCTCAAATGTTCAAATTTTATTATTCTAATTATATTATTATTTTTATAACTATTTTATTACTATTAAACTTTTAAAAATTCAAAAACAAGTGATTGGCGTTTTTCACAGGGAGAGACCCTTTTCTCCTCCTCAGTCCTTCCCCATCAGTGTTTTCCCTCTTTTGGTCTTCCCTCAGTTTCCCCCGATTCCCCTCCGGACTAATTCAGTGTTTGTCCATCTCTTCCCACTGCCCCTTCCCTCATTCTTCTCCTGCTCTGAGCTCTCATCTCAAAGATGTGCCTTTGTGCCTTCCCCAGAGCTGTCTTTGGACCTTCCCTCAGTCCCCAAACTCCTTCCCTTGTCCCCTCACATCACGGCCACAGCTCCTTTTCTCACCTCAATCTTTCCCCCTCAGTATTTTCCCTTTGTGTTCCTTGTTTTGGGCCTTTCCTCAGTCCCAAAATTTCTTTCCTTAATCCCTCACACTTTGCATCAGGCCAGGGCCCCCTCCCTCCCCCCAGTCCTTCTCCCTCAGGATTTTATCTCAATCCCCTTCCTGATCCCCTCAGCCCCTCCATACCTGACCTCAGCTCTTCCCTCAACAACAAACTCTCTCCTTGCTGGGCTGATTCTGCATGGTGCAGAAAAATTGAATTATTTTTCTTTTTTTTTTTTTTTCTGCTTAGACATCCATTTCCATATGTGTGTGTGTGTGTGTGGCCTGCAGGCACCCCGTGAGGGACGTTGGGGGTATCCCAATCCATGGGGGACAAGGGGACATCGGGAACAGGGATGGGGTGAGGGTTGAAGGGAATCACTGAGGTGAGGGACACAATAATGGGGTGAGGAGATGAGGGAAGGGGATGGAATGGATAATGAAATATGGAGGGAAGGCCCTGAGGGGATCAGGGAAGGGGTTTTAGGGGGATTGAGGGAAGGCTCTGAGGGGCGAGAACTGAGGTGAAGGAAGGGGTTTAAGGAATGATGTGAAGGAATGAGGACAGATCCAAAACAAAGATCTGGGGAAGGTGCTGAAGTGAGTGATGGGCTCAGAGCAGAAGACTGAGGGAATGAGGGTGAATGACACAGAAACAGGGTGAGGAAAGGGGATGGAATGAATGAAGAAAGATGGGGAAGGCCCTGAGGGAAGGGGCTGAGGGAAGAGCCAAAATGAGGGGATGAGGGGATCAGGGAAGGGGTTTTAGGGGGATTGAGGGAAGGCTCTGAGGGGCAAGGACTGAGGTGAAGGAAGAGGTTTAAGGAATGATGTGAAGGAATGAGGACAGATCCAAAACAAAGATCTGGGGAAGGTGCTGAAGTGAGTGATGGGCTCAGAGCAGGAGAAGACTGAGGGAATGAGGGTGAGTGATACAGAAACAGGGTGAGGAGGTGAGGAAAGGGGATGGAATGGATGAAGAAAGATGGGGAAGGCCCTGAGGGAAGAGCCAAAATAAGGGGATCAGGGAAGGGGTTTTGCGGGGATTGAGGGAGGGCTCTGAGGGGTGAGGACTGAGGTGAAAGAAGATCCAAACTGAGGAAAAACCCTGGGCCAGAACAGATTAAAAATGATGGGCAAAGGCCCTGATGAAAGGGGCTGAGGGAAGAGCCAAAATGAAGGGCTGAGGAAAATCACTGGGCCAGAACAGATAAAAAATGATGGGGGAAGCCCCTGAAGGAAGAGCCAAAATGAGGGGCTGAGGAAAAACACTGAGGGGCAAGGACTGAGGTGAAAGAAGGGGTTTAAGGAATGTTGTGAGGGAATGAGGAAAGATCCAAACCAAAGATCTGGGGAAGGCACTGAGGTGAGGGAAGAAGATTGAGGGGATGAGGGTGAGTAACAGAGAAATGGGGAGAGGAGATGAGGGAAGGGGACAGAATGGATAAAGAAAAGAAATATGGGTGAAAGACCCTGAGGGATGGGGCTGAGGGGATCAGGAAAGGAATTTTAGGGGGATTGAGAGACAGCTCTGAAGGGGAAGGACTGAGGTGAAGGAAGGGGCTCAGGGAATGATGTGAGGGGTGAGGAAAACAAGGAACAAGAGGAAGGGGACTGAGGGAAGATCCAAAATGAGGGACTGAGGAAAAACCCTGGGCCAGAACAGATAGAAAATGATGGGAAGGTCCTGAGGGAAGAGTCAAAATGAGGGGCTGAGGAAAACCACTGGGCCAGAACAGATAGAAAGTGATGGTAAAAAGCTCTGAGGGAAGAGCCAAAATGAGGGGATCGGGGAAAGGGTTTTGGGGGGATTGAGGGAAGGCACTGAGGAGGAAGGACTGAGGTGAGGGAAGGGGTTTAAGGGGTGGTGTGAGGGGTGAGGAAAAGAAAGAATGAGAAGGGGCCTGAGGGAAGGTCCAAAATGAGAAACTGAGGAAAACCACTGGGCCAGAACAGATAGAAAATGATGGGGAAAGGCCCTGAGGGAAGAGCCAAAATGAGGGGATCAGGGAAGGGGTTTTGAGTGAAGGCATGAGGAGGAAGGACTGAGGTGAGGGAAGGGGTTTAAGCAATGATGTGAGGGAAAGAAGGAACAAGAAATTATAAACAAGGAATGAGAGGAAGGGGACTGAGGGAAGAGCCAAAATGAGGGGATCAGGGAAAGGGTTTTGAGTGAAGGCACTGAGGGGGAAGGACTGAGGTGAGGGAAGGGGTTTAAGGGGTGGTGTGAGGGAAAGAAGGAACGAGAAACAAGGAATTATAAACAAGGAATGAGAGGAAGGGGACTGAGGGAAGAGCCAAAATGAGGTGCTGAGGAAAAACCCTGGGCCAGAACAGACAGAAAATGATGGTAAAGGCTCTGAGGGAAGAGCCAAAATGAGGGGCTGAGAAAAAACAGTGGGCTAGAACAGATGAAAAGTGATGGTAAAAAGCTCTGAGGGGATCAAAGAAGGGGCTCATTAAAGTCCCTTCTGATGGTTCTGAGTTGCCTCACCCCAGTATTGAACCCTACATGGAACAAAAGAAGCCGAGGATCATTTTTAGGCTTCACTTGGCAGAAACACCAAAAACACATCCAACGGCAAATGTTGCAATGACTCAAGCAGGGAACGGGGAGATCTGGGCTTGCCCAAGCTCTTGCACAAGAGGATTTAGGAACACCCCGTCCTGACCGCTGGGGCAGAGGTTGTGTTTGGCTGAGCAAGGAGCCTTGGAGGGGATTCCACTTGGCGTTCCCTTTGGCAGCGAGATCCGTGGTGCTGAATCCATAATAAATTCATGGAGGGGCTGATTCCTGATCCTGGCTGAGCCCCGGCTCTGCTTCAGCTCTGCTGAGCTTTGCAGGAAAGATCGGCAAACAAATTAAAACGTAAGGAACAGCAATGGGCCAACTCATTTATGAGTCACTTATTAGCCAAATAAGTCAGGAATGTGCCCTTATGGGTATTTCACCCACCCTAAGAATTTGCTATGGCAGGAGCAGAGTGCAAAGTGCTGCTGCCCAGTGAAAAAAAATTAAATTGGGGGGAGAAAAAGTGATTTTTTGTTGGGGCAGGGCACCATTTACAGCAATTTTTATTTATTATTTAGCAGGTTTTATTTCTTTTTAGCAGTTTTTTTTTTATTTATTAGCATTGTTTATTATTTATCTGTCATTATTTATTATTATTATTTATTAATTTTTTTTTTCATAGCATTTATCACAGCAAATTTGTCAGATCCGTGGGTTTTTCTACCTCCTTCTGGCAGATAAAAACCTGGAATTCTTGCTGAGACAGAAATATGGTCCTGGTTGCCCTTAAAGGGGGAAAAATCCACAACCTTGTCCTACGAGGTGTGAGGAGGTCTCTGATTTTGGGGCATCTCGAGAGCAGATCTGCAGGCAGAACACCCAAGCTCCCACCTCCATTGGGATCATCCAGTGAAATCCGAGTATTTTAGTGCTGGGAGATAATTCTGGTGAGGAAATGCAGAATTTCATGTGACAGCTCCTTTTTCAGTGCTGAGGAAAGCAAAGAATTCAAAGGAATTTCAGCAGCACCTCTGCTGCTTTGGACTGGATCACCCTAAGAATCTTTTCCAAACTTAATTATTTTGTTGATTTTGCTGAGGAGAGGAAGTGGAGCCCATTTTTGGGTGGAGTTTCTCTGTCCCCTTTCGGTGCCTCATGACTTTTGGGGTGGTGACAAGCCAAGCCCATGATGTCACCGTGGTGGGTTCCTGGCAAGGCTTTCTTCTGATTTCTTTGAAACCTTGACTCACTAGGTCCTGGCGCACTTAAATGTGAATTTCAAGAAGTCATTTGCAGTTTTATTTCCCTCTTTTATTAAAAAAAAAATGGAATTATTCCGTCGGTCTCTCCGTGAAGGAAAACAGTTGCAATGGAATGACTCAAATGAGGGGGGAGCAGCAGTTCCTGGTGACGTGAGGGTAAAATAAATCAATTTATTAATTATTGACTGTGTGGAGCAGTGCCAGGAGCCCAGGGTGAGAGCACAACCTGCAAACACCAGAGGGATCCTTCTCCTGCCCGGGGTTAATCCCAGAAATTCATGGAAAAAGCTGAATTTCTCTGCTTTTCCCTCATTTATTATCACAGAAATGCTGATTTTTCTCCCATTTCCTCATGGTTTGGGTGGGAAGGGACCTTCCTGATGACATCAGGGTAAAATAAATCAATTTATTAATTACTGACTGTGTGGAGCAGTGCCACAACCTGCAAACACCAGAGGGATCCTTCTCCTGCCCTGGGTTAATCCCAGAAATTCATGGAAAAAGCTGAATTTCTCTGCTTTTCCCTAATTTATTATAATGGAAATGCTGATTTTTCTCCCATTTCCTCACGCTCATGGAGTGGTTTGGATGGGAAGGACCTTCCTGGTGACATCAGGGTAAAATAAATCAATTTATTAATTACTGACTGTGTGGAGCAGTGCCACAACCTGCAAACACCAGGTTGTGTTCTCCTGCCCGGGGTTAATCCCAGAAATTCATGGAAAAAGCTGAATTTCTCTGCTTTTCTCTAATTTATTATCACATTTTTCTCCCATTTCCTCATGCTCATGGAATGGTTTGGGTGGGAAGGGAACCCAACTCATAAAAACTCCTTTGATCTCTGAGATCTCACAGCAAATTTATTTTATTTATTTTATTTTATTTTATTTTATTTTGTTTTATTTTATTTTATTTTTAATTTTTAAAAAATTTCTTTTATTTATTTATTTGTTTATTTTAGGCCCAATCTTCTTTTATTTCCCCTTTAATTTTGTCACACCTGTCAAAAAAATTGTGAAAACCATCAAAAATGCCCCATGAAAAAGCAGTTTATTTTATTTCCCCTTTAATTTTCTTAATTCTGTCCCAAAACTTTTGTGAAAACCATCAAAATTACCCCACGAAAAAGCAGTTTATTCTTTAATTTTCTTAATTCTGTCCCAAAACTTTTGTGAAAACCATCAAAATTACCCCACGAAAAAGCAGTTTATTCTTTAATTTTCTTAATTCTGTCCAAAAAATTTGTAAAAACCACCAAAAACACCCCACAAAAAAAGCAGTTTATTCTTTAATTTTATTACTTCTGTCCAAAAATTTGTGAAAACCATCCAAAACACCCCATGAAAAAGCAGTTTATTTTATTTCCCCTTTAATTTTATTAATTCATTTCTTCATTCTTAAAAAAATATTAATTCCTGCTGCTGCTTAGCTGAGAATTTTCAAAATAAACCTGTAGATTTCTAAATATTAAATATCAATTATTGACGTTAATTAGTGCTGCTGATAATTTTCAAAATAAACCTGGAGATTTCTAAATATTAAATACCAATTATTGACGTTAATTAGTGCTGCTGATAATTTTCAAAATAAACCTGGAGATTTCTAAATATTAAATATCAATTATTGATGTTAATTATTGCTTTTGATAATTTTGGAATATTAAACCTGGAGATTTCCAAATATTAAATACCAATTATTGACGTTAATTATTGCTGCTGATAATTTTGGGATGTAAACCTGGAGATTTCTAAATATTAAATACCAATTATTGACGTTAATTAGTGCTGCTGAGAATTTGGGATATAAACCTGGAGATTTCTAAATATTGAGTTTAAATATCAATTATTGGCATTAATTATTTCTCTTTGCCAGGTACAGCTGGAGCCAGCGGGGATCAGCTCTGCCCAAAAGGTTTGACCACAAAACCCAAACTCTTGCAATGCCGGGATGGTTTGGGTGGGAAGGGACCCAAAACTCCTCCAATTCCATGCCCAGGGATGGGGGCTGCAGAGCGGTTTTGGGGGTTAAAGTGTGGGTTTGAGTGTTACAGAGTGGTTTGGAGGTTAAAGGATGGGTTTAGGGGTTTAGAGTGCGATTTGGGGTGCTACAGAGTGGCTGGGGGGTTAAAGGATGGGGTTTGGGGGCTGCAGAGCAGTTTTTGGGGTTAAAGTGTGGGTTTAGGTGTTAAGGATGGGTTTGGAGGTTAAAGGATGGGTTTTGGGGGCTGCAGAGCGGTTTTGGGGGGTTTGCAGGGTGGGTTTGGGTGTTAAGGAGTGGTTTGGAGGTTAAAGGGTGGGTTTGGGGGCTGCAGGACGGTTTTGGGGGTTAGAGTGTGATTTTGGGTATTAAGGAGTGGTTTGGGGTTAGAGGCTGGGTTTGGGGTTAGAGGCTGGGTTTGGGGTCAGAGGCTGGGTTTGGGGGCTGCAGGACGCTTTGGGGAGCGAGTGGCCTCTCGCAGGGAAAGGGACGAGAGGATGCTCTGGGGACAGCGTCGGGATACCGGCAACGACCCTAATTCCCGGGAAACATCCCTGCTCCTCCCTAATCCCCGGGAAACCATCCCTGTTACACCTCCCTGAATCCCGGGGACATCCCTGCTCCCCCCTGAATCCCGGGGACATCCCTGAATCCCGGGACATCCCTGCTCCTTCCTAATTCCCGGGAAACCATCCCTGCTCTTCCCCAAATCCCGGGACATCCCATCCCTGCTCCCCCCTGAATCCCGGGATCATCCCTGTTACACTTTCCTGAATCCCAGAGAACACCCCTGCTCCTCCCTAATTCCCGGGGAACATCCCTGTTACACCTCCCTGAATCCCGGGATCATCCCTGAATCCCGGGAATGATCCCTGCTCCTCCCTGAATCCCGGGGACATCCCTGAATCCCGGGACATCCCTGCTCCTTCCTAATTCCCGGGAAACCATCCCTGCTCTTCCCCAAATCCCGGGACATCCCATCCCTGCTCCCCCTGAATCCCGGGACATCCCTGAATCCCGGGATCACCCCATCCCTGCTCCTCCCTGAATCCCGGGATCATCCCTGTTACACTTTCCTGAATCCCAGAGAACATCCCTGCTCCTCCCTAATTCCCGGGGAACATCCCTGTTACACCTCCCTGAATCCCGGGATCATCCCTGAATCCCGGGAATGATCCCTGCTCCTCCCTGAATCCCGGGGACATCCCTGAATCCCGGGACATCCCTGCTCCTTCCTAATTCCCGGGAAACCATCCCTGCTCTTCCCCAAATCCCGGGACATCCCATCCCTGCTCCCCCCTGAATCCCGGGATCATCCCTGTTACACTTTCCTGAATCCCAGAGAACACCCCTGCTCCTCCCTAATTCCCGGGGAACATCCCTGTTACACCTCCCTGAATCCCGGGATCATCCCTGAATCCCGGGAATGATCCCTGCTCCTCCCTGAATCCCGGGGACATCCCTGAATCCCGGGACATCCCTGCTCCTTCCTAATTCCCGGGAAACCATCCCTGCTCTTCCCCAAATCCCGGGACATCCCATCCCTGCTCCCCCTGAATCCCGGGACATCCCTGAATCCCGGGATCACCCCATCCCTGCTCCTCCCTGAATCCTTTAGAGTGCGATTTTGGGTGTTAAAAGTGGTTTGGGGGTTAAAGGATGGGGTTTGGGGGTTGCAGAGCAGTTTTGGGGGTTAAAGTGTGATTTTGGGAGTTAAAGAGTGGTTTGGAGGTTAAAAGATAGGTTTGGGGGTTGCAGAGCGGTTTTGGGGGTTAGAGTGCGATTTTGGGTGTTAAGGAGTGGTTTGGGGGTTAAAGGATGGGTTTTGGGGGGCTGCAGAGCAGTTTTGAGGGTTAAAGTATTATTTTGGATGTTAAGGAATGGTTTGGAGGTTAAAGGGTGGGTTTGGGGGCTGCAGGACGGTTTTGGGGGTTAGAGTGTGATTTTGGGTATTAAGGAGTGGTTTGGGGTTAGAGGCTGGGTTTGGGGTTAGAGGCTGGGTTTGGGGTCAGAGGCTGGGTTTGGGGGCTGCAGGACGCTTTGGGGAGCGAGTGGCCTCTCGCAGGGAAAGGGACGAGAGGATGCTCTGGGGACAGCGTCGGGATACCGGCAACGACCCTAATTCCCGGGAAACACCCCTGCTCCTCCCTAATCCCCGGGAAACCATCCCTGTTACACCTCCCTGAATCCCGGGGACATCCCTGCTCCCCCCTGAATCCCAGGGACATCCCTGAATCCCGGGACATCCCTGCTCCTTCCTAATTCCCGGGAAACCATCCCTGCTCTTCCCCAAATCCCGGGACATCCCATCCCTGCTCCCCCCTGAATCCCGGGATCATCCCTGTTACACTTTCCTGAATCCCAGAGAACACCCCTGCTCCTCCCTAATTCCCGGGGAACATCCCTGTTACACCTCCCTGAATCCCGGGATCATCCCTGAATCCCGGGAATGATCCCTGCTCCTCCCTGAATCCCGGGGACATCCCTGAATCCCGGGGACATTCAGCTCCTCCCTGAATCCCAGGAACATCCCTGAATCCCGGGATCACCCCATCCCTGCTCCCCCCTGAATCCCAGAGAACATCCCTGCTCCCCCTGCTCCTCCCTAATCCCCGGGAAACCATCCCTGTTACACCTCCCTGAATCCCGGGGACATCCCTGCTCCCCCCTGAATCCCGGGGACATCCCTGAATCCCGGGACATCCCTGCTCCTTCCTAATTCCTGGGAAACCATCCCTGCTCTTCCCCAAATCCCGGGACATCCCATCCCTGCTCCCCCTGAACCCCTCCCAACCCGAGGGGGGGAAATTCCCTGTGGGAATTCCATCCCAGCCCCTCCCAGCCAGAAATTCCTGCCTGTGGGATGCCAAATTTTCCCCATATCCACAGTTTTCCTGAGGAACTTCCCAATGTTTTTATGGAGTAATTATGAAATTAATGTTAATTTATGGAATTACTGCCATGGATTTTCCAGCTCCGTCATTTCCAACCAGAATGGATTTGTGGAATTTCGTCCTCCTGCAGGGGCAGAATTGGGTTTTTCCAAAATTGGTATTTTTGCCAAGATTAGTATTTCCTCCCAAAATTGGTATTTTCTTCAAAATTGGTATTTTTCACCAAAATTGCTATTTTCTCCCAAAACTGCTATTTTCTTTAAAATTGCTGTTTTCTTCAGAATTGGTATTTTGCTCCAAAATTGCTATTTTCTCCCAAATGGATATTTTCTCCCAAAATTGATATTTCCTCCCAAATTGCTATTTTCTCCAGAACTGCTATTTTCTCCCAAAATTAGTATTTTCTCCCAAATTGGTATTTTCTCCCAAAATTGGTATTCCCTCGAAAATTGCTATTTTCTCCCAAAATTGATATTTCCTCCCAAATGGATATTTTCTCCCAAATTGGTATTTTCTCCCAAAATTGGTATTCCCTCCCAAATGGGTATTTCCTCCCAAAATTGCTCTTCCCTGAAAATTGCTATTTTCTCCAGAACTGCTATTTTCTCCCACACTGCTCTTCCCTCCCACACTGCTCTTCCCTCCCCACCATGAACCCCCTACAACCCCACTCCTGTTCCCATCCCATCAGTGACCACCCCAGCGCGCTTTCACACACCAACCGCCCCGCCCCACAGCAGCAACCCCACTATCCCCCCCAAAAAAACCCCATAACCCCCCAAACCCCACACCCATAACCCCAAATCCCACACCCCATAACCCCAAACCCCACACTAATTCCATCATCCCAGCTGAGATTTTCCCCTGCTTTTTCCTGCTTTTAACCTGTTTTTTCCTGCTTTTCCCTACTTTTTACCTGCTTCTCCCTGCTTTCCTTTGCTTTTAACTGGTTTTCCCCATTTTTAACCCACTTTTCCCTGCTTTTAACCTGCTTTTCTGTACTTTTAACCTGCTTTTCCCTGCTTTTAACCAGCTTTTCCCTGCTTTTGACTTGTTTTTCCCTGCTCTTAACCTGTTTTTTCCTGCTTCATCCTACTTTTAACCTGCTTTTCACTGCTTTCCCCTACTTCTAAGCTGCTTTTCCCTGTTTTTAACCTGCTTTTCCCTACTTTTAACCTGCTTTCTCCTACTTTTTACCTGTTTTTCCCTGTTTTAACCTGTTTTTCCCTACTTCTAATCTGCTTTCCCCTACTTTTGACCTGTTTTAAACCCATTTTCCCGTTTTTAACCTGTTTTCCCCTATTTTTAACCCATTCCCCTGTTTTTAACCCATTTTCCCCTTTTTTAACCCTTGCTTCTCCCTGTTTTAACCCGTTTTCCCCTGTTTTTAACCTGTTTTTCCACATTTTTCCCTGTTTTTAACCCGTTTCCCCCTGCTTTTAACCCGTTTTTCCCTGGGTTTTAACCCCGTTTTTCCCTGTTTTTCCCCCATTCTTCTCCTGTTTTTAACCCGTTTTCCCCTCTTTTTAACCCATTTTCCCCTGTTTTTCCCTGTTTTCCCCCCTTTTTCCCTGTTTTTCCCCCATTTTTCCCTGTTTTTAACCCGTTTCCACCCGTTTTCCCCCGTTTTTCCCCGTTTCCCCACATTTTTAACCCATTTCCCCCCGTTTCCCCCGTTTTTCCCCTTTTTCCCCTGTTTTCCCCCGTTTTTAACCCGGACAGTTCCAGGGCAATTCCAGGGCCATTCCAGTGTCATTCCAGGAGAATTCCACAGTCATTTCAGGACAGTTCCAGGGCAATTCCAGGGCCATTCCAGGGTCATTTCAGGAGAATTCCGGGCTTATTCCAGGGTCATTCCAGGGCAGTCCCGGGGCATTTCAGGGCAGTCCTGGGTCATTTCAGGGCATTTCCAAGGTCATTCCAGGAGAGTTACAGGGCAATTCCAGGGCAGTTCCAGGGCAATTCCAGGAGAATTGCAGGGTCATTCCTGGGCAGTTCAAGGGTCATTCCAGGGGCATTCCTGAAGAATCCCAGTTCCCAGGGGCCATTCCCAATTCCCAGCGGCCATTCCCAGTTCCAGCAGCCATTCCCAGTTCCCAGTATCCATTCCCAGTTCCCAGCAGCCATTCCCAGTTCCCAGTTCCCATTCCCATTCCCAGTATTCATTCCCAGTTCCCCATTCCCAGTATCCATTCCCATTCCCAGTTACCATTCCCACATTCCCAGTTACCATTCCCACATTCCCAGTACCCATTCCCAGTACCCATTCCCACATTCCCAGTACCCATTCCCAGTTCCCATTCCCACATTCCCGTTACCGTTCCCATTCCCAGTACCCATTCCCGGTTTCCATGCCCAGGCAGCCCCGAGTGCGTGCGGCTGCTGATCGAGCTGGGTGCCAACCTGGAGGCGCACGACTGCCACTTCGGGACGCCGCTGCACGTGGCCTGCGCCCGCCAGCACCTGGACTGCGCCAAGCTGCTGCTGCAGGCGGGTACGGCGGGGGGCACCGCCATGGGGCACCGCGTCCTGCGCCGGAGGGGCATCGGGCCCTTCCTGACCCCAGTGCTCATCCCCTTCCTGACCCCAGTGCTCATCCCCTTCCTCATCCCGTACCTGACCCCAGTGCTCATCCCCTTCCTCATCCCGTACCTGATCCCAGTGCTCATCCCAGTGCTCATCCCCTTCCTCATCCCCTTCCTCATCCCCTCCCTCATCCCGTTCCTGATCCCATTGCTCATCCCATTCCTCATCCCGTACCTGACCCCATTTCTCATCCCCTTCCTCATCCCCTTCCTGATCCCATTCCTCATCCCGTTCCTGATCCCCTTCCTGATCCCATTGCTCATCCCGTTCCTCATCCCCTTCCTGATCCCATTCTTCGCTGCACAGTCCCCTCTGCTCCCATTCGTGATCCCGTTCTTCCCTGCACAGGCCCCTCTGGCCCATTCCTGATCCCATTCCTGATCCCATTCCTGATCCCATTCCTGATCCCATTCCTGATCCCATTCCTGATCCCATTCCTGATCCCATTCCTGATCCCATTCCTGATCCCATTCCTGATCC
>NW_024366849.1:0-893 GCF_014805655.1 Passer montanus | reverse complement strand
AAATCCCCTTTTTATTGGGAATCTGGCCATCAAATCCCCTTTGTCCTGGGATTTTGGTCATTAAATCCCCTTTTTATTGGGAATCTGGCCATCAAATCCCCTTTGTCCTGGGATTTTGGTCATTAAATCCCCTTTTTATTGGGAATCTGGCCATCAAATCCCCTTTGTCCTGGGATTTTGGTCATCAAATCCCCTTTTTATTGGGAATTCGGCCATCAAATCCCCTTTTTATTGGGAATTCGGCCATCAAATCCCCTTTGTCCTGGAAATCTGGCCATCAAATCCCTTTTCTGATCCCATTTTTATCCTGTTTCTGATCCTGTGTTGATCCATTTCTGATCCCATTTTGATCCCGTTTTTATCCCATTCCTGATCCTGTTTTTATCCTGTTCCTGATCCTGTTTTTATCCCGTGTTTATCCCATTCCTGATCCCATTTTCCCCTGTTCCTGATCCCGTTTTTATCCTGTTTTTATCCTGTTTTCTCCTGTCCCTGATCCCGTGTTTATTCTGCTTTCCCTGTCCCTGATCCCATTTTTCCCCCGTCCCTGATCCCATCCCTCATCCTGTCCCTGATCCTGTTTTTATCCCGTTCCTGATCCCATTTTCCCCCATTCCTGATCCCATGTTTATCCCATTTCCCCTGTCCCTGATCCCGTTTTTACCCCGTTTTTATCCCATTTTCCCCCATTCCTGATCCTGTGTTTGTCCCGTTTTTCCCCGTCTCTGATCCCATTTTTACCCCGTTTTCTCCCATTTTCCCCATTTTTACCCCATATTCCCCCATTTTCCCCCATTTTCACCCCGTTTTCCCCCATATTTACCCCATTTCCCCCCATTTTCCCCATTTTCCTCATTTTCACCATTTTCCCCCGTTTTTATCCCGTTTTATCC
>NW_024366848.1:0-2606 GCF_014805655.1 Passer montanus | reverse complement strand
AACTGACAATATAAGGGTAAGATTATTAAAGAAAAACATCCTAACAATGTAATCTAATCTCCTAATCTAATTTTCACCTTCACATTGCCTTCCACACCACCTGTGGCAAGAGAAGGCACAGAAACAGCTTCACATAAAGAAAACAACAACAGCAAGGATTGACCCCAGTGACTGGAGATCTGAGAGGAGGGATGCCCACACAGACTATTTCAGCAGGTAGTCTGTGGGTAGGCACACAGGGCTTCTCCCAATGTTGACGCACTGCCTGCTGCTCCAGTCCCCTCCTGCAGAGTGTCGCTCGTGGCTTCCCATCCTTCTCCTCCAGATGAGATGTCCAAACCTCTGGGGCCTCAGAGACCTTGACCCAAATGTGATGAGTCCACCTGTGTTCAGCTGTCTTGATGGCTGTTTCTATGGTCAGTGACACTTGGAAAAGTCCACACCACTTTGCCACCAGGGGTGCTTCTTTCTGCTCCTTAACTAGGACCCAGTCTCCTGGCTGGATGTTGTGAACAGCAAAGCCCAAAGGCAGCATCTGTGCCAGCTGAGCTTCCTGTTGAAAAGATTTCACAAGAGACAGTATCCTGGCCACATATTGTTTCAAACATACATCACTTATATCTACCCCTCCACTAGGCTGAGAATTACAAAGGTAAGGAATTCCAAGCATCAATTCAATGGGAGGTAACTGAATATCTCCCCTGGGTGTGGTCCTTATTCTTGCCAAAGCCAGTGGCAAAGCCGTGCCCATGGCATCTTAGTTTCTATCACCAGCTTCAGGAGATGTTTCTTTATTTTTCCATTCATTCTCTCACCCTGACCCAAACTCTGGGCGTGCCAGGGGCTATGGATATTCCATTATATCCCTAAGGCAATCATAACTCCTTGAAGAATTTTTCCCGTAAAATGAGTTCCCCTATCAGTGTCTATTACTTCCACAATCCCATATCTTGGAATTATTTGTTCCAAAAATACTTTAATAACTGATCCTGTAGTTGCTGAAACAGCTGGAAATGCTTCTGGCCACCCTGTTAACTGACATACTATTACCAGAAGATCTTTGAATCTTGCCACTCGGGGCATTTCAGTAAAATCCACCTGGTATCTCTGGAATGGACATACAGCCCAAGACCTCCCTCCCCTGGCAAGTTTCTTTGTAACTCTGTTATTAACACAAATCAAACAGCTTGCTTTGCCAGAATAAAAAGACCCACAGCAGCATACGTTTTGAGGAAGACTTTTGCCAGTCCTCGGGAGCCCCAGTGACTCATTCCCTCATGAAGTTGTTTTAACAATTGTAAGGCCAGAGCTTTTGGTATCCACTGCTTACCATCCCTTGTAAACCGATTATCCCCTCTTTCCTCTGCCCCACTCTTTTTAATTATCTCAAGTTCCTCTGGTGGAAAAGATAGTTTCTCTGGCAGCAGTTACTGGGAACAAAGGATCTTAGAATTTTTTGGCAACAACGCAGCTTTCCGAGCTTCTTCATCAGCCAGTCGGTTTCCTATTACCTCCTCCAAGCACCCTGCCTGGTGCCCCTTGATGTGTATTATTGCTATCTTTTTTGGTAAGTCCACCACCTCCAATAGGTGAGAGATTAAGCTCTCATGAGCTAATGTCTTTCCCCTGCAGGTTAATAGACCTCTTTCTTCCCATAGTTTCCAAAATGCGTTTATCACCCCATATGCATACTTAGAATCAGTAAAACATTCATTGTCTTGTCTTGATATAATTTACAGGCTGCCATGAGCCCATACAGTTCTGCTGTCTGAGCTGACCAGGTGGGCGGTAACATTTCCCCTTCCTTTAATTGCTTTCCATTCATGATAGAGTATCCTGTAAATCTTTTCCCTTCTATCACCCTTGAAGATCCATCAATAATTTCTCCCTCAGGCCAGGGTGTATCTCGCAATTCTTCCCTAGCCCATGTTTGGAGATCGCTTGAATACAGTCCTGGGTTTCTTCCTGGCCTCTCTCTCCAGGGCCGTTCAAACAGGAGGCTGGGTTGAACCTTTCCCCACTTTTAAATTCTAAACTCTCCTGTTCCGTTAAACAAGATTCATACTGTAATAACCGAGCTTTTCTGGTCGTCTACTTAGAGGCTCTTCAGTTAACAAAGCTTTAGTCTGATGTGAAACTTTTAACAATCAGATACCCTCCCCTTGTCAGCTGTTGGGCCTCAGCCACCATCAGGGCTGTGGCTGCAAAGTTCAGCAGACAGCGAGGCCAGCCTCTGGCCACCGGGTCTAACAGTTTTGAAAAATAAGCAACAGGCTGCCTTGTTTCTCCATGCTCTTGCACCAAAATTCCTTTAGCATGACTCTGTTTAACATCCACATATAGTTCAAATTCCTTTTCTGAGTCTGGAAGAGCTAAGAGTGGGGCCTTAACCAATTTGTCTTTTAAGTTTTTAAAGCTTTGCTCTCCTTCTGGTGCCCATACCATGACATTAGGAGTATCTTGGGTTAGAAAGTCATATAAAGGTCTGGCCACAACAGAGAAATCCTCCATCCATGCTCGGCAGTATCCCATCAACCCTAAAAACTGCCGTAACTCCTTTTTTTTGCCTGGGGTAACGGTACTTGTAAAATCCCTTGTATTCTGTC
>NW_024366847.1:0-958 GCF_014805655.1 Passer montanus | reverse complement strand
AACCATCATGGAATCTTTGCTTTTGGAACACCCATTAAGTAATTGTTGCACCATACTCCACTTGGCTCCCGCATCTACCAAGAATATTAACTCTTGCTTATAGGGTCCTATTTTTAATTTTATCAAGGGCCCCAGCGGATCATCCATTATCTTTCCCATCTCCTTCTTGAATGCCTGTACATCCCCTGAGTTTATCGGGACTTTAACATATCCGATGGCTCCCGGAGCTGTTGGAACTTCCCTTACTGGGAACAAACCTTGTGGACCGTCCTCGTCCTCACTGTCCTCAAGGTTTACCTTTCAAGTCCGCCATCTTGTTTTACTAGCAGGCGGAGATCCGTTCCTGCCTGTGGGAACATTGGTGCCTGGCAGTTTCTATTTGTTGTGAGGAAGGAGGGGATAGGGACAGTTCTTGTGAAAGTGGCACCGCCGAAGCTGATTCTTGTACAGGTAAAGCTTCTGCTGGCAGTGCTTGGGGTACTGCGGGTTGATGTGCCAGATCTACTGGCGCAGGGAGAAGGTCTTGTAGCATTGGGTAAGGCGGTGGGAGATTATCTAAAGGTTCCCAGGTTTCCCCAGGGCTTGCCTGAGTTCTGTACATCCTGACTGGGAATAATCCTGTGCTGGCATATTCCCATAGTTGGGCATATTCTCTTTCCTCACTGGTTGGCCCCGCCTCCTCAGAAATTAATTCATCCAAGGCTTGGCACGTCTCCTTTTCGAAGGTGCTGAACATGGGCCAGAATACATATTTCTTTACCTCTGCATTTGCCCATTTCTCCATGCAATAATGAATCATCCTCTCCCTTGATCTCCTCCACCTTGTTGGACATTCGTCCCAATGTTCTAACATCCACCCCAAGGGACTGTTCCTAGTCATGTTCGACAAACAGTTCCTAGTCATGTTCAACAAACTTTTCTCTTTTTAGTGTCTTACCTTGGGTTTTCCCTAAGATTT
>NW_024366846.1:0-2431 GCF_014805655.1 Passer montanus | reverse complement strand
TGGGACCAGTTCAGACCAGTTTAGTCCCAGTTCAGACCAGTTCAGACCAGTTTAAACCAGTTTTAGTCCCAGTCTAGACCAGTTCAGACCAGTTCAGACCAGTTTAGTCCAGTTTAGACCAGTTCAGACCAGTTCAGACCAGTTTAGTCCAGTTTAGACCAGTTTAGACCAGTTCAGACCAGTTTAGTCCAGTTTAGTCCAGTTTAGTCCTAGTTCGGACCAGTTTAGTACCAGTTTAGACCAGTTCAGACCAGTTTGGTCCCAGTTTAGACCAGTTTGGGACCAGTTTAGACCAGTTCAGACCAGTTCAGACCGGTTTAGTCCCAGTTTAGTCGCAGTTTGGACCAGTTTGGTTCTGGTTTAGTCCCAGTTTAGTCCAGTTTAGACCAGTTTAGTCCAGTTTAGACCAGTTTAGACCAGTTTAGTCCAGTTTAGACCAGTTTAGTCCAGTTTAGTCCCAGTCTAGACCAGTTTAGTCCCAGTTTGGGACCAGTTCAGACCAGTTTAGTCCCAGTTTAGACCAGTTTAAACCAGTTTGGGACCAGTTTAGACCAGTTTAGACCAGTTTAGTCCAGTTTAGTCCAGTTTAGACCAGTTTAGTCCAGTTTAGTCCAGTTTAGACCAGTTTAGCTCAGTTTAGTCCCAGCCTAGACCAGTTTAGTCCCAGTTTGGGACCAGTTCAGACCAGTTTAGTCCCAGTCTAGACCTGTTCAGACCAGTTTAGTCCCAGTTTAGACCAGTTTAAACCAGTTTGGGACCAGTTTAGACCAGTTTAGACCAGTTTAGTCCCGGTCTAGACCAGTTCAGACCAATTTGGACCAGTTTAAACCAGTTTGGACCAGTCTAGACCAGTTTAGTCCTAGTTCAGACCAGTTCAGACCAGTTTAGTCCCAGTTCAGCCCAGTTTGGTCCGGGTTTGTCCCAGTTTGGTCCCAGTTCCCCCCATTCCTCCCCTTTTTTCCCAATTTCCCCCCAATTTTCCCAATTTTCCTCCCAAATTCCCCCCAAAATTCCCCAAAATTCCCCAAAATTCCCCAAATTTCCCCAAATTTCCCCACTTCCCCCTCAGATTTTCCTAAAATCCTCCAAATTTCCCCCAATTTTCCCATTTCCCCCCAAATTCCACCAATTTTCTCCCAAAATTCCCCCAAATCCCCAAATTTTCCCCAAAATTCTCCAAATTTTCCCAAAATTTCCCCCAAATTCCTCCCGATTTCCCCAAAATTCCCAAAAATTCCCCCAAATTTTCTACAAAATTCTCCCAGTTTTCAAAAATTCCCCCCAAAATCCCCCAAATTTCCCCAAATTTTCTCATTTTCCTCCAAAATTCTCCCAAATTTCCCGAAATTTCCCTTTCCCCAAATTTCCCCAAATTTCCCCAAATTTCCCCAAATTTCCCCAAATTTCCCCACTTCCCCCTCAGATTTTCCTAAAATCCTCCAAATTTCCCCAAATTTTCCCATTTCCCCCCAAATTCCACCAATTTTCTCCCAAAATTCCCCCAAATCCCCAAATTTTCCCCAAAATTCTCCAAATTTTCCCAAAATTTCCCCCAAATTCCTCCCGATTTCCCCAAAATTCCCAAAAATTCCCCCAAATTTTCTACAAAATTCTCCCAGTTTTCAAAAATTCCCCCCAAAATCCCCCAAATTTCCCCAAATTTTCTCATTTTCCTCCAAAATTCTCCCAAATTTCCCGAAATTTCCCAATTTTCCCCCAAATTCCCCCAGAATTCTCCAAAATCCCCCCGAATTCCCCATTTTTTCCCCCAAATTCCCCCATTTTCCTCCCAAAATTCCATTTTTCCCAATTTCCCCCCAAATTTCTCCAAAATTCCAGAAATCTCTTCAATTTTCCCCCCAAATTCCCCAAAATTCTCCCAAATTTCCCCAAATTCCCCCAGTTTTCAAAAATTCCCCAAAAATCCCCCAAAATTCCCCCCATTTTCTCATTTTCCTCCAAAAATCTCCCAAATTTCCTGAAATTTCCCCAGTAATTCCCCCAAATTTCTCCAAAATTCCCCCAAATTTCCCCAATTTCTGCCCAAAATTCAAATTTTCCCCAATTTCCCCCCAAATTCCTCATTTTCTTTCCAAAATTCCCCAAATTTCCCCCACATTTACCCCAATTTCCCCAATTTCCCCAAATTTTCCCCAAAATTCTCCCAAATTTCCCCATTTTTTCTCAAATTTCCCCCCAAATTCCCCATTTTCTCCCCCAAATTCCCCCAAAATCCCCCCAAAATTCCCATTTTTCCCCAATTTTCCCCAGTTTTTCCCAATTTCCCACAATTTTCCCAAATTTCCCCCCAAATCCCCCCAAAATCCCCCCAAATTCCCCAATTTTCCCCAGTTTTTCCCCCTTTTCCCCAATTTCCCCCATTTTTCCCCAATTTTCCCCGTTTTCCCCCAAAATTTCCCCCAAAATTCCC
>NW_024366845.1:0-2488 GCF_014805655.1 Passer montanus | reverse complement strand
CAGCTCTGTCCTGTAACACAGTGTGGCATATACTACCTACATCAGTGATAAGCTCATTCAGTATTGTGGATGTAATGTTAATTTGTTTCCCTGCCCAACAAGATAATCGTCTCAACTGAGAAAGGGCCTGTGCTGAGTCTACTCCTGGTGAAAAAAATTGAGGCTAGCATAACCAAAGGTCGATTCCACAATTCTGCATCATCTTTACAGTCTGACCCTAATAGATACACACTACGTTTTGCATGTTGGAACTTGTGCCTGATATTAAGCATCTGTTGAATGTTTGGGGCAAACAATGTCAATTTCCCAAAATAGCATGGTCCTCTTAATGCTTTCTGAGGAATTGGAGGCTAAGCTCTATCCCCACAAATTAGAAAAACTCCAGGAGGTAACATCCTAGCTGATTTTTGTTTTATGGGTACAAGCTGTGTCCAATTGGCACAGTATGCTGTGGTATTGTAATACCAAGAAGAAACAAAAATACCAAGTGCTGTCATTTCTGGGTTTTCCTGATTTCTCCCTAATCAGCTCTTTACCTTTGTAGTACCCAAAGAACAAACAGTAATTTCCTGGCATTGATCCCAAAATATCCAATTCTTGTGGTTCTTGACTTGTAGTATTTAAGTCTCGAGCAATTGTAAATGCTTGAGCTCCTAAGGGGTTTTTGTAGATCCCTTGTTTTTCACACCAGTTTTCTGTCATAACCCCATTTTGATTGGTACACCGATCTGACCAGGCCTTACTTAAGTTGCCATCAATTTGAACTTTGGTCCAATTTCCAAATTCTTCCATTGAGTCTAAGGGAACTCAAATTAAACAGCCAACTACATAAAGTGAATCAGAAACAATGCTGATGGCCTCATTGTCCCAATTTTCAAAAGCCCAAATAACAGCCTTGAAGTCTAATGTCTGCAATGTATCTTTTACCTCTCCAAAAATGACATGCTTTTTCCATACTTTATCTTGCTGCCACATGCAGGCAGCCTTTTTTGACCTTTTACCTGCATCTGTAAACACTGTCAGCCCAGATACTGGACAGTCAGATCTCCAGGGTCTATCCTCCAGATGCTGATGCTCCAATAAAGATAACACCCAGTGTTGTGGATAAGTATTATGAATTTTACCATCATAATCAACCAAAGCTGTAAAGGAACAGAATGCCTGATTCCCCATTCAAGATACCAGTTAACCAACGGTATTATAATTGCATATGGTTCATGTCCCCAGATTTCCAATATTCTCCGCCTTTCACAGTCAAGTGAGGAAAAAGTTCCAATCAAGAGGTAATAGTTCTAGATGCTTTACAGGTAAAAATACCCATTCCAAAATGACTAGGGCATTAGCCTGAGTTTTTATTCACTGACAAATTAAGGCAAAAGGATGCTTGGCATAATGGTCACTCTCTTTGCTCTGATTGATGATCATCAGTTGAACTGGAACATCCTCGATCATGTGATGTGCATGCCCTGCAGCAACCTTTGTGGCTATGTGATCCAAGGCCTGCTGTTGTCTCTTATCCAGGGTCCAACGTTCGTCTGCCCGAGACGAAGTACCTGGTAACTGTATTAATGGTTCAAGTTCTTCATTAGTTATCCCACAAATAGTTCTAATACACTGAATATCCCCCACTAATTTCTGGACATCATGCACAGTATTAATTTCAGTGGTGATGGTGAATTTCTGTGGTTTCACTAAAGATTGATCAATCTGCCACCCAAGATATTTCCAAGGAGCTGTATGTTGCACCTTATCAGGGGTAATTTTTAGTCCCCTTTCCTCTAGCAAAGCTGTCATGGTTTTTAAAACAGAGTCCAACTGTTTTCCAGCCAGTATCCATATAGTGATAGATGATACATTCAGGGAATTGTTGCCAAACAGACTCTAGTGCCCAAGCTACATAAATTTGACACATTGTAGGTGAGGTACACATTCCTTGGGTCAAATAAGCCATTCATATCTTTTGTAGGGTTCTGCTTTATTAATAGATGGAACAGAGAATGCAAAATTACTAGTATCATCTGGATGCAAGGGAATAGTGAAAAAACAATCCTTGAGATCAATGATCAATAGATTCCATGACTCAGGTATCATAGTAGGAGATGGAAGACCAGGTTGCAAGGCACCCATACTTAGCATTACTGCATTAATGGCATGTAAACCATTTCCCATTCTTTTTTGGGATGGCAAAAATTGGGGTGTTCCAAGGGCTAGTAGATGGCTTTATATGTCCTGCTTCAAGCTGTTCTTGCACTAATTGTTGGATTATTAGCAATTTTTCTTTTGACAGTGGCCACTGATCAGTCCACATAGGTGTATCAGTGGTCCAGCTAATTTTGAGGATTGGCTACCCTCCAGTGGCCACTGCTAAAAAGGCTGTGTAACAATGGTTGCTTTAGCTGGCTTAATAGATCTCTCCCAAGGAGACCTAATAAATTTCCAGGAGTTTGCATGGCTTAGGGTCTTGTAGATACACTCACTCCATCTGGGA
>NW_024366844.1:0-2528 GCF_014805655.1 Passer montanus | reverse complement strand
CCCAGTTTGGACCAGTTCGGACCAGTTCATCCCAGGGACCAGTTAATCCCGTGCCCCCCCCTCCCAGTTCATCCCAGTTCGTCCCAGTTCGTACCAGTTTGCACCAGTTTGGACCTTCCAGGACCCCCCAGGACCCCCCCAGTGGCTCCCAGTTCGGACCAGTTTGGACCAGTTTGGACCAGTTTGGACCTTCCAGGACCCACCCAGGACCCTCCCAGTTCATCCCAGTTTGCACCAGTTCATCCCAGTGATCTCCGAGGACCCTCCCAGTTCATCCCAGTTTGGACCAGTTTGGATCTTCCGGGACCCTCCCAGGACCGGCCAGGACCCCCCCCAGACCCTCCCAGTTTATCCCAGTATAACCCAGTTCCTCCCAGTCTCTCCCAGTAACCCCAACCCCCAAACCAGTATAAACCAGTAACCCCAAACCAGTATAAACCAGTAACTCCAAACCCCAAACCAGTCCCTCCCAGTTCATCCCAGTACCTCCCAGTCCCCTCCCAGTCCCTCCCAGTATAAACCAGTAACCCCAAATCCCCTTTTTAACCCCTCCCAGTTTGCCCCAGTCCCTCCCAATCCCTTCCCAGTATAAACCAGTAACCCCAAACCCCCTCCCAGTCCCTCCCAGTCCCTCCCAGTAACCCCAAACTCCAAACCAGTATAAACCAGTATAAACCAGTACCTCCCAATTCCCTCCCAGTAACCCCGAACCCCCTCCAGTCCCTCCAGCTCCTGGCCCGTGACACCCTCTCCTTCTTCTCCCCTCCCCCCGGCGCCGCCGCCGGCACCGGCGCCGCCGGCACCACCTCGCGCCGCTTCGCCGCCGCCTTCTCCGCCCTCCTCCGCCACGGCCGCCATCTTGGCCCCGCCCTGGCCCACCTGGCCCGGCTGGCGCCCGGCTTCGACCTGGACGAGGCCACGCCCGGCAACGGCTACCGCAGCCTCCTCGAGGTGGTCCGAATCTGCCTGGAGCGCGCCGTGGAGCGCAGCCGCCACGTGGCCGCGCACCGCCGCAGCCTCTTCTTCCGCGCCGGCGCCAACGCCGCCGAGGTGGAGGCGGTGGCGGCGGCGCTGGGGCAGCTGCGGGCCCTGGTGGTGCTGGCGGCCAAGATGGCGGCGATGGCCGAGCCCGGGTGTCTGTTCCCCGACGGGGAGAAGGTCAGGAAGGACCTGGAGGAGGAGGAGGAGGAGGAGGAGGGGGAGGAAGGCATCAGCGAGGTGGTGCTGCGGGAGTACAGCACGATGCACAACGGCTGCTTCTACGGCCGCTGCTTGGGCTTCCAGGTGAGCATTTTTTGGGATTTTGGGAGGTTTTTGGGATTTTCTGGGAGTTTTGGATTGGTTGGATTGGTTGGTCTTGGGTTTGTTGACCGTTGGTTGGTTGGTCTTGGCTTGGTTGGTCTTTGTTGACCATTGGTTGGTTGTTCTTGGTTTCGTTGACCATTGGTTGGTTGTTCTTGGCTTGGTTGATCTTCATTGACCATTGGAGTCATTGATCTTGGCTCCATTGACCATTGGTTGGTTGTTCTTGGCTTGGTTGATCTTTATTGACCATTGGTTGATCAATCTTGGCTCTGTTGACCATTGGTTGGTTGGTCTTGGCTTGGTTGATCTTCATTGACCATTGGTTGGTTTATCTTGGCTCCATTGACCATTGGTTGCTTGGTCTTGGCTTGGTTGACCTTTGTTGACCATTGGTTGGTCGGTCTTGGCTCCATTGACCATTGGTTGCTCTTGACCCCATTGACCGTTGCTTGGTCAATCTCGGCTGGGTTGCGGCGCTGGCGGCCAAGATGGCGGCGATGGCCGAGCCCGGGTGTCTGTTCCCCGACGGGGAGAAGGTCAGGAAGGACCTGGAGGAGGAGGAGGAGGAGGAGGAGGAGGAGGGGGAGGAAGGCATCAGCGAGGTGGTGCTGCGGGAGTACAGCACGATGCACAACGGCTGCTTCTACGGCCGCTGCTTGGGCTTCCAGGTGAGGAATTCGGGAATTTCCTGGAATTTTGGGGATTTTCTGGGAGTTTTGGAATGGTTGGATTGGTTGATCTTGACTCCATTGACCATTGGTTGGTCTTGGCTTCTTTGACCATTGGGTTGGTTTTGTTGACCACTGGGTTGATCTTGATCTCGTTGACCATGGGTTGGTCAATCTTGACCTCGTTGACCCTTGGTTGACCTCGTTGACCGTTAGTTGGTCAATCTTGACCTCATTGACCATGGGTTGGCCAATCTTGACCTTGGTTGACCTTGGTTGACCTCACGTTGACCATTGGTTGGTTGCTCTTGACTTGGTTGATCTTCATTGACCATTGGTTGGTTGGTCTTGACTCCATTGACCATTGGTTGGTTGCTCTTGGCTTGGTTGGTCTTCGTTGACCATTGGGTTGATTGATCTTGACTCCATTGACCATTGGTTGGTCACCCTTGGCTCCGTTGACCATTGGTTGGTTGGTCTTGGCTTGGTTGACCTTTGTTGACCATTGGTTGGTTGTTCTCGGCTCCGTTGACCATTGCTTGGTTGGTCTTGGCT
>NW_024366843.1:1179-2528 GCF_014805655.1 Passer montanus | reverse complement strand
ACTGGGAGGGACTGGGAGCAACTGGGAAGGACTGGGAGTGGGGACTGGGGGAACTGGGAGGCAACTGGGGGGGGACTGGGATGAACTGGGAGCAACTGGGAGGGACTGGGAGCGGGGACTGGGGATACTGGGATGGACTGGGAGGGAACTGGGAGGGACTGGGAGTAGGAACTGGGGAGACTGGGGGAGAAGTGGGAGCACTGGGATGGACTGGGATGAAGTGGGATGGACTGGGAGGGAACTGGGAGCGACTGGGGGGGCACTGGGAGCACTGGGAGAGGGGACTGGGAGCAACTGGGATGGACTGGGAAGGATGGGGAGGGCACTGGGAGCATTGGAAGGGAACTGGGGGGGACTGGGAGGGACTGAGGGGGTCACTGGGAGCACTGGGAGAGGGGACTGGGGGCACTGGAGGGAACTGGGAGGGACTGGGAAGAATGGGGAGGGCACTGGGAGAGACTGGGAGGGATGGAGATGAACTGGGGGAAACTGGGATGAACTGGGAGCGATCAGAGAGGAACTGGGATGAACTGGGATGAACTGGGAGGGACTGGGAGTGGGGACTGGGGACACTGGGAGCGATCAGAGAGGGACTGGGAGGGACCGGGGGTGAATTTGGGGCCCCCCAGGTGTGGCGGGGGCGTCGTTCGAGTGAATTTTGGATAATTTGGGTGATTTTGGGTCAATTTTGGGTTAAATTCATCTGATTTTGGTCCATTTCCCCCAGGCATGGCGGGGGTGGATTTGGGGTTAATTTTGGGTTAATTTCGGCTGATTTTGGTTAATTTTCCCCCAGGCATGGCGGGGGTGGATTTGGGGTTAATTTTGGGTTAATTTCGGCTGATTTTGGTTAATTTTCCCCCAGGCATGGCGGGGGTGGATTTGGGGTTAATTTTGGGTTAATTTCGGCTGATTTTGGTTAATTTTCCCCCAGGCATGGCGGGGGTCTCCTTCAAGGGGATTTTTGGGGTTAATTTTGGGTTAATTCCGGCTGATTTTAGTTAATTTCCTCCCAGGCATGGCGGGGGTCTCCTTTGAGGGGATTTTTGGGTTAATTTTGGGTTAATTTCGGCTGATTTTAGTTAATTTCCCCCCAGGCATGGCGGGGGTGGATTTGGGGTTAATTTTGGGATAATTTTGGGTTAATTTCGGCTGATTTTGGCCCGTTTCCCCCCAGGCATGGCGGGGGTCTCCTTCGAGGAGTTCTCGGCGCCGCCGGGCTCGGAGCTGGCGCTGGAGCCGCTCTTCGGGGGGAACATTCTGGAAAGCGAGGGCGAGCCCGAGGGCGGCCCCGAGGGGGGCGGGGCGGCCCCGGCCCCGCCCCTCCCCCTGGCGCCCCGCCCCCAAAG
>NW_024366843.1:0-424 GCF_014805655.1 Passer montanus | reverse complement strand
TGTCTCACCTGGCCCCGCCCATTTCATTGGCCCCACCCCTCAGCACACCTGTCTCACCTGGCCCCGCCCCTTTCTGTAGCCCCGCCCCAGCACACCTGCCTGGCCCCGCCCTTTAGGTCCTCTTTTGTATCTGGCCCCGCCCACTTCATTGGCCCCGCCCCTCAGCCCCTGTTCCATCTGGCCCCGCCCCTCAGTGGTGGCCCCGCCCCTCAGCACACCTGTGTGCCTGGCTCCGCCCCTTCCCGTGGCCCCGCCCCTCAGCTCTCTCTTACGTTTGGCCCCGCCCATCAGTGTGGCCCCGCCCCTCAGTGTGGCCCCGCCCCTGAGCGGCCCCGCCCCCGCAGGTGAACGCGCGGGCGCTGCAGCGGCTGCGGCAGGTGCAGAGAGAGACGCGGAGACTGCGCCTGGAGAGACGGTACCGGGG
>NW_024366842.1:0-2530 GCF_014805655.1 Passer montanus | reverse complement strand
CCCAAACCCTTCTTTGTAGAAAAACTAACAGTAGTTGTTAGTGGTTCAAGGAGCCCCACAGTAACAGACTAGCAGAATGTGAACGGCAAATGAAAGACTAGGGCAAAGGAAGAGCATTCTGTTATGCTTTCAAGAGGTGCTTTCAACTCAGTAATAAGCTGAAATAAGTAGGTTTTTGTCCCCTTTAATTTTGAAAAGCCTAACGTGGGGCTTAAAATGACATTTTTACAATTCTAATTTTGTTGGTTTGGTTTGTGATTCCTTTTTAAACCTACCATTCATTAAAATATCTGCTTTTTTACCCACCACTGACTCACACTCTTCATTATATAAAATTACTGGTGCTTTTGTCATTCCTGTGCCCTGTTGGAGAACTAGCTCAGCAACATTTGTGTACTCAAATAAAACAAATAAGCCTTACTTTGTTCTGTGATGTATTCCTTACACCAAGAAAAAAATAGGAGAAATCCTATCAGTGAACTGAAACAAATCACACCTCAGATTCAGTAGCATTAAGATTTGACCTCAGCTGTTTTTCTCCAGAGTCACAAGTGCCAGACTGAGTCCATCTGGAGTGTCTCCCCTGGCATTCAGCTTGACTTGTCACATGATACGTGCAACCAGGACCTGTGAAGACAAACTCTCAGTTGTAAAGTCTGACGTAATGGAAGTCCAGGTTATGTACTTCACTGATCATCAAATAACATGTTCTTGTTGCAACTTTAAATGAAGTTTTGCATTTAAAGGAGCGTCACTAAATTAGATAACAACCTGTCCTCCTAATTACATTTTTTTGTTACAGTTAACAAGAAAAACACTTCCAACCTCTGAGCATGCAGACTCACGCTGAGACAGGAGGAACAAACAGATTAATTTCATTAGCAGACATTGCCATGTCTAATAAAGCTGTAACAGGCCAAATGCTCTAATTTACACTCCTGAAACTCAGTCTCCCTCCAGTCACACTGTTGTTACACTTTCAGGGTGCCAAGAAGAGAAATGGATCTGGCAATTGTCACTGGTTGGAAGCACAAACAATTTTTCCCTTAACCACATCGGGTTTGTAGTTACCAAGAATATAAAAGCATGAAAGCTTGCTGCAGTTATTAAAGAGATCTGACTCACAAAGCAGGAATCACTCTGTTGAGTTACGAGATGTCAGTTCACATAGTTACTAAACTGATTGCCAGAAGCTGGGAAATTAAAAACTATATTTTTTAAACATTTTGTCCCTAATTTTCTGCCAATGGCTTGTGCCAGAAGGAAATTGCTCAGGTAGATGACTCTTGAGACCTAGTGTAGCAGTGTTTGTGGGTTTGGAATAGATGCATGGGTTTGCTAACACCATTGGCCACCATCAATTAGATCATCAGATGATAATAGTTTATTGTTGTGGTGCCTAAATTGTTGTCTGTGGTAATACCTCAATATCATTGATGCTTTCACTCTAGCTTCTGAAGAGAGGAATAGAAGTTCCAGGGTACTGATAATAAAGTTAAAATGAAATGGCAGTAGGAGTATTTAAAGTACAAGAATATCACCAAGTGCTTGAAAATAAGTTAAATTTTAACAAATGAAGATAAATGACCCTTTCAAGTATGGGAAGAGGTAAGAAAATTCCTTTAACAAATTTCCCAGTACAAGAATCAGATAAAGCAATTGGCAGAGAATACTTTTAGAATAGAAGAATCAAGATTCACTTCTCAGGAGATGATGTATAGCCAACATCACTAAAAGCTCCTTAGCCTGAGCCTGCTTACATGCACTGCTAACCAAAGCCAAGTCTGGGAAATCACAAACATATGACAATTTTCCTTCCTGCTGCTAGAAACTCTGCCTAATCTCCCAGCAAGCGGTCCCATTTGGCTCATACTCAAAGCCTGAAAGCGATCCCAGTTTCCTATAGCTTAATATAATTTGTATGCCAATTCAGTGAGCAGAAGCATTACAAGAACCTCCTGGCATGCTGACACCTCACCAGTGTCCATGTACTTCTCACAAACCAAGCAGGAAGGAGCAGAGCATGGACTATTTCTGTGCTTTTCACCAGGCTGGCCAGCCTATCCACTCCTCACAGGGTTAAAGGTCAATGTTCATACTACACCTTGGTCTTTATTTTGTATGACTACACAGATCTGAGTGCCGAGCAGCACACAGCAATCCTTTACTTTGCAAAGCAGCAAGGAGCCCCATGAATTTCAGCCAACACTAGATCAAGCCACATGAGGTGAAAGCATGGGTAATGAGCCATTAGATTTACTTCATTTTCTCCTATAGTTACTTTATGCCTTTTTAAACTTGCCTTAATTAAATTCATTCTCTAAACTTGCCTTAATTAAATTCATTCTGGAACATGAAAATTGCTCAGTTTCCACTGATCTGGAAAAGGCTCTTTTTAGGCCAGCAAGACTTTCACCTTGAGGCATTTACTAGAGCTAGAATAGGAAGCAGTGCTTACAGCTTGTAGAGATTGTTTTATTATCATACATGTGCCTTTGCACACTGAGAATCATACCACACTTCTACTGTG
>NW_024366841.1:1542-4732 GCF_014805655.1 Passer montanus | reverse complement strand
AGCTCCTGCTTTGTTCCAGGGACATTCCACCTCCAATACGTTCTCCCACAGGACTACACAACCCCTAGGAGAGGTGCGTGGACTTTTAAATTCCTGAGTTCCTTCCCGAACTTCTCTCAGATCCTTCCCTGGATCCTTTTCCCAGGCTCTTCTCAGCCAGTTCCTTGACCTAGTGGAAGCTGCTACTGGACCGGACAGCACATCCTGGGCCGCCTTTATAGGTCCTGATTTGGGCCTGCCATTTGCAGCACTTGGAACAAAGGAACACGGACCCCCTTTTGTATCCAAAGGAGGTCGCTTCATTGTAAAAATTGGCCGATGTTTATACCTTTAATCTCAACCTGACATAATGGAAACCAAACCGAGGCCTAACAGAACTTAAAGGAAGGAGGGCACCCATTGGCTGGCTCAGCTGCAGTGCTGCTATCAATGCGTCCTGCTGTCCAATCAGCTTCCTGCTCATACACTGTTCACGTCTCCTACCATCCAATCAGCTTCGTGCCCATAAACTCTCCACGTTTCCTACCATCCAATCAGCTTCCTGCTCATGCACTGGCCACGTGTTCCTGCAGCCAATCAGGATCTCACTCCCATCTGACTCGCCCCTCACTCCTGACTGCCTCTCAGCCCTCAGCCGAGTCCCACCCACCCGGCCTGCAGCTCTGCCTTTCCCTCAGGGCCTTCTGGTGAGCGCAGGCCTTAGCGACTTTAACAATCATAACCCCATGTCCTACAGTCAGTTGTACCACATTGGAATCAAACAACCCCAGAAATCCAAATCTGATTGAGGGGTAGTTACAAAATGACAAAGATCAGCACAGCCTGGCCTGTGGCTGAAGCTGCTGTGAAGTCGCTGTTCAGCTCCTCCTGAGGGTGGCCAGGCTCAGAATGGAGGTGGTCAAGGGCTTCCTCAGACAGTGATGCTGTGGAACCAGAGGATGGATGGCCCCATTCTGCAGAAGAGCAGCAGAACCCCCTAATTTCTGTGCAATTAAATGGTCCAAGCATTTCCCATCTGGTGAAGGGGATTTCCATACACCATGTACTTTCTGGATACAGGCAAAGGAGTTCAGTGGAGTTCATTGTCTACTCTGCACTTTACTCACAGGGATTCAATTCTGGAATTTAAGAATGTGACAAATTCCCACTGAAAGGACAAGGGAATGTTGCTGTCCCTCCCCAGCTCTGCAGCCCTACCTGGTGTCCCTTCCCATCAGCTGGGAATGCAGGGCTGGCTCTGCCGGACAGAAGGGGAAGGATGCTGCGTGTGATCCCAGCCCCTCTCCTACCATCCAGAGGCACCAGATGTGCAGGGATTTGGGAAATCACTGCCACTCCGTGCTGGGTGTGTCCCTAGGGATTAAGGTGTCCCATGCTTTGCAGGCAAGAGGTCCCTGAAAACACCATGAAACTCATCTGCTGAGCCAGAGGAGATGGAGTTCATTCCCTGGGGCCGAGGCCATGAGGGTCATTCCATGGGGAATAGAGCTGGGGAACAGCACTGAGCCCAGCTGCACTGCTTGGAGCCATGTGGATCCAGGAGGGAGGAGGAAAGCCATGTTCCAATGTGCTCCCTGCAGAGCATCCCACAACAATCACCCAAGGCAATGCCCGTGCTCCCTTCTCCTGCAGGAATACACCACTATGGAGAGGGTGATCCCATGGATGTTTATTAATCATGAATTCCTGAATAATATCAAGGAAAACCCTCAGCCTCTGTGCTGAGGTCCTCCAGCAGAGCAGTGGAAGGGATCAGCAGGCTCAGACTGCTGTGTTCCTGGTGTCATCATTGCTGTGGGCTGTTTTTTCTTTCTGCTACTCAAAGACCCTCTGAAGGTAGAGACGGAGGGACCCCACTGTACAGAGCCTCCAGCAGCTCGCCATGGAGCAGACCCTCCAGGAGCTCCCTGCCAAGAAGTAGATGAAGGGTTTGATGCTGCTGTTGATGCTGGCGAGCAAGAAAACAGCCTGGGAGGGCACATCGATGTAACCGAGCTGCTGCAGGAAATTGCAGAAGCTGAGGAGAAGAGTTAACAGCACAGTGATGTGGATAACCACGTCACGCCTCTTGGGCTGCTGCTGCTGGGAGCCCCACTTGGCCCTAATGAAGTCAATTGTGCCAGAAATGGCCACGGGTGCAGCAAAGAAGAGCAGGATACTGGTGTAAAGGGAGATGAGAGGCACACGGCAGTGCTCCTGCTCTTGTGATTGACACAGGAATATCACCGAGGGAATGACAGTGAAGAGAGCAAAGAAGGCCCAGGACTGAACACTCCCCACCACCAACCACATTCGCTCAGAAAGCTCCTTGCGGCAGCGCCGTAGGATCTTGTCCATATACTGCACAGTGCCACCAGGCCTCAGCCAGAACAGCCCCCAGTAGTAGGAGACCACTGACAGCTGGAAAAGGAAACGCAGGTACAGCATGGGCATGACAGGAGAGCAGGACACGTCCTCCACCAGGAAGAGGAAGGCAATGGGGACTGTGAGGAGAAGGAAGAGGAAGTCAGCGACAGCCAGCTTAAAGATGCCAGAGTTATAGCTTTTCAGGTTGAGGAGCCAGAGGACAGCCCCGTTCCCAGCCAGCCCACAGAGGCAGATGAGCAGAGTCACACTGTGTGTGGCCATGGTGGATACATCTGTCTCACACAGATGGTCCCCTTCAGTGGGTGAGAGAGGACGTGGGGACACGGTGGTCACCTCCATGGATGGATGCTGGGCAGGCAGTGGGATGTGGCCCCTGGCTGTGGTCAGCGTGGATGGGCAGTCAGTGCTTGGAGAATCCAGGGATGCAGCTCCTCAGCAGCTCCCTGCAGAGGGAAGGAAACAATGGGGAGGAGTGAGATGTGCAGGGAAGGAGGGCAGTAGAGATTCAGGGGTGGGAGAAAGAGGTGGGAGGGTTGGGCTCTTTGAGCACAGGGCAGAGGAGGGGGACAGGGGAGGGCACTGCGATCACCGGGAGAGGGAGGCAGGAACAGAGCAGCTGCTGCAGGAGAGGAAGGTGGGGTAGGGAGGAAAGAAACCATTCCACTGACCTGTTTCCTGTGGGGCAGCAGCAGGCAAAGGGGTCTGTGAGGATCAGCGGCGCTTCCTGCTCCCTCTTGCTCCTTTGGGATCCATGTCCTAAAGCGGCTCCTGGCAGGTCAGTGACATGAAGGAGAAAGTGCCCAGATCACCAGGAGCTCCCCAT
>NW_024366841.1:0-1206 GCF_014805655.1 Passer montanus | reverse complement strand
CCATCCCATCCCATCCCATCCCATCCCGATGGTTTCCCAGTCAGAGGCCACTCCCGGGCTGCACGTGTGGCCTGTTGGGCTCTGCTGCTGTCCAGTGGGAGATTTGGGATTGGTGGCACCCAGAGCCCTCCTGCCCCCTCCAGCCCCTGTCTGCCTGATGCCTTGGGGTGGCTCCCAGGGACAGAGGCCAGACAAGGGGAAGAGAATAAAAGCAGGCATTTCTGAAAGGCCTTCAGAAGGATCACCTTGGGCAGTGAAAGCCTCCGAGAGGGGCTACACCCAAAATGGATAATGGTGACGAGTTTTTCAGACAGATATAAGTTTGGTCCATTAACAAACCAGGGGTTAATCCTCCAATTTCAGCTTCAGGTAATGAAGTCATTTACCCCCAGTTGCCCTCCCCAATTCACTTTTGTCTTGACTTTGCTGGGCTGGTGGCAGTAGAATGTCCTTGAATTTCAGGCCTAGAGGGATTGTTTTGTCTGACCAAAATGTGACGACATATTACATTGCAAGACACATACTTCTTGCTCTTATGGCATCCATATCCCAAAGTGGATCCTCCCAGGTCAGTACCATGTAGAAGGATGTCCCCAGATCACCAGGAGTTCCCCACTCCTGTCCCTCTGTGCCCTGTCCTGGTGTTGCTCTCCAAGACTCAGTGGGGTCACATGGCAGTCAGAAGCGGTTTTCCAACTCTGCCTAGGTCAGAGTTAAACAGCTTTATGGTTTTTGGTACAAAGGAAAAAAAACCAAAAAAACAAAACAAACAAGCAAACAAACAAACACAAAAACCCAAACCTCTTTGTCTTTGTGAATGGCTCCTCATTTCCTCCTGATTAGAAACACTCCTTCCCAGGAGAATGTCCATTCTCTGACAGCCTTCCCTTTCCCAAAAGGGAACGGTTTTTGAC
This sequence comes from Passer montanus, assembly GCF_014805655.1. Lineage (NCBI taxonomy): Eukaryota > Metazoa > Chordata > Aves > Passeriformes > Passeridae > Passer > Passer montanus. The sequence goes on along the minus strand of NW_024366841.1, from coordinate 292 downwards.
ATTTCTGGTTTCTTTTCCCTGAGGGGTCATTGTCCCTCCAGAAGCAGAGGGATGCTGGTGGTGCTGGCGGCTCTGGAATGCTGCCAGTGCTGGCAGTGTTGGTGAGGCAGCTGGGAGCTTCTCAGAATCAAGTGCCAATATGGTAATACCTCCATGATCATTGCCAAAACTTGCTCAGGACCAAACTACCCAGAGCTGCTCTCCATTCTATCCCTCATCCCTGCTCCTCATTCCCCGTTCCCTCCAGGCTCTCCATCCTCACCCCATCTTATCACATCCCACAGCTTTCTCA
>NW_024366840.1:238-2631 GCF_014805655.1 Passer montanus | reverse complement strand
CCAGGGAAGGGGAGACAGAAGGAATGGGGGTCCCATGGCTGCGAATGGGTTGGGAATAGCACCCTCATTCCCAGGAGAATGAGGTTGCCAGGGATGGCCATTGAAAGGATGTGCATGTGGGTCACAGCTCCTTCCCTGGAGGCCTCAGATTTTGGAGTGACCCACGGGCTAGCACTGCCTGCAGGGTTGCCTGTGATCTGGTGGGGCAGCAAAAGGGGATTTGGAAATGCTTTGAGTCTGTATTCCGCCACACTCTCAGGGGCATTTTCTGCTCTTCATTTCCATTTCCTTTTTATCCCTCATATTCACATGCCCCTAGTTCATACCTTGGTGATCCTGGGGAGCATCTGAACAGGGAATTAACTGGGGGAAGCCCAGGGTTGGGGAAGCAGGGGTGAGGGGTCTTCAGGGAGGGCTTGGGAGGCTGTGAGGGATGGGGGTGTCCAGCTGTGCCCTCCCAACACTTTCATTTCTCTCTCCTGCAGCAGAAGCAAGTGGCCATTTGTTCTGAATGTCACACAGAGGATGGGTTCTGTCCTAGGGGAGTGCATGCAGAGAGGTCCTGGGTGGATCCTGGGGGGATCCTGCCCAAGGGGGGACACTTGCTGGACAACAGGGTCCTTTCCTGGAAGGTGGCAGCTCCTGTGGGGGTCCAGAATTCTCCATTTTTACTCGTCCCCTGCGGGATCTGATCTAGCAAGAGCAGCACGGGAATGGAGCCCCAAGCAGGAAGGATCTCCCAAACTTCTCCTCCTTGAAGCCAGTGGCCATCCAAGGGTGGGGCCCAGCCATGGCACAGTCCCACTACATAGGGATGGCCATTGCCCAGCCCTGCTCTGGCCAGAACCAGGTGGCAGCCAGGACCTGAGGGTGTCATCCCCCAACACCACTCCACCCCCTTGGCTTTCATTCCAGCAGCTTTAGAGCTGCTGCAGAGGTGAGAATTCTGTGGTAGAAAAAGGCCTGCCTGTCATTTGCTCAGCCTGGCAAAAAGCACTAAACCCAAAGGGAGCCCAAGCAGTGGCTCTGCAAGGGCCTTTGATGGTTTTCAGAGCAGGGCTGGCTGGAAACACCCCCTGCAGGGGCAGCTGTGAGGGAGCCAGTGCAGAAATGCAGGAATTATTCATTTGTTCCCTCTCAGCGAGGGACTGAGAGATCCCCAGAACTACTGCAAATACCATACTGATCTGCTCAACAACCTGACCTGGACCCTTCTCCTCCTTCCTGCCTTGCCATGGGTGGACAGTGGCCGGATGCCCTTTACCCACCACAGCCACTCCCTTCCTGCCCTCCTTACCTGATTGGGGACAGAAAATTGAATTAAGGGTTCCTGGATTGAGACAAGGACGAGGAGAGATCACTCATCAAATCCTGTCATGGGCAAACAGCCTTGGACTTAGAGATATGAATTGAATTTATTGCTGACAAAATCAGAGCAGGATAAGGAGAAGTAAAATAAACCCTTCAATACACCTTCTCCCTGTTACGTAAAATTATGTAGTCATTGGCTTTCACTGTTATATTGTTTTTTCCAAATTATTTTGATATAATACAGTTTGTAATCACTTTTTAATTGCTTTAGATACAAGGCAGTTTGTCAGCTTTTTTCCCTAATCCCTGTGCAGAATATATATTTTAGGATGATAAATATATTATAGTTTAGGCTCTCCCAAAATATCAAGACAGAGACTATGTGCTGTGTAACACATTATAACATTAACTCTTGCAGAAGTAGCTAATGCCTTTATTTGTGTAACTAAATGACAATGGTGAGAATAACTCTGATAATTTTGTGAAATAGTTTCCTGGCTTAGGGTAATTTTGGGAGAAAAACCTCTACAGGGATTTCCTCTAGAAAAACAAATTCAAGTGGCCCCTCCCTCAACTGGTTCTGGAACAAAGATTTCCTTGTAGAAAAGTGGAAAAAACTGTCTAATAGGTAAAGAATTCAGTAGTATAAAATTTGAACAATATTAAACAACAAAACTTCTTGCTGCTCTAAAAGTGATGATAACCTCAGAAAAGTTTCCTTCAGGTGTTTTAGTTTGACTTATTAAGTCTCTTATCAGTCCCTCTGGGGCTGAAAATGCTGTGGCCCAGGCCTGCCCCTGTGGGCCAGAGGTGTGAGCTCCCGGTGCTCTTCTGGGTGTTTAGTCCAGAGCAGGTTTAAACAGGTCCAAAGAAAAAGAAAACCCACAGTCCAGGGAGCGTGTCTCCCTCAGCTAGCTAAAAACTAACTAAAAGCAAAGGAGAGCTCTGTCCCATTGTCCGTAAATCTGCACTCAATACAGTCCAGGAATAGGATGCAGGGGAGCAAGTGCAGTTTCTGATAACAAACTCTGTGCTTCTTCTCTCCCTGCTTTGCTCTTGGAATGATCTTAAAGGTGCAAAAC
>NW_024366840.1:0-211 GCF_014805655.1 Passer montanus | reverse complement strand
CATCATATAGCCAACTCAGGACAAATAGCTAATGTTGATTTAATGTACTGGAAGAGTATCTTATCTGTATGATAATACAGCATTGAAAAGAAGCAAGTAAATAAACATTGAAAGAAAGAATGCAAAGAAGAATTTGCCACTTACCACTGGGTTATCAAGAACTGTCAAACCACAGAAGAGGGGGACATAAAATATATAAACTTAATCTGCA
>NW_024366839.1:2008-2531 GCF_014805655.1 Passer montanus | reverse complement strand
GTACTGGGAGGTACTGGGAATGGAGTCAGTGTGACTGGGATTGGACTGGTTGGGACTGGAAATGGAGAGGGAGGGACTGGGATGGACTGGGAGAAGCTGGGTTGGCACTGACAGAGATGGGAGGGGATGGGGGGCACTGGAATGGAGGGTGGTGGTCTGGGGTCAACTGGGAAGGAACACAGAACAGACTGGGAATGGACAGAGAGGGACTGGGAGGGACTGGGATGCACTGGGATGGACTGGGAAGGGGTTGAGAAGAACTGGGAAGTGGCTGGTAATGGGCTGCGAGGGACTGGAAAGGAATGGGTTGGCACCGGAGGGACTGGGGAATGAACTGGGAGGAACTGGGAATGAAGCGCGCGGCGCTGGGAGGCCGAGTCCAGCGCGGGGCACTCGGCGCTGCGGGTCTGCCTGGCAACAGGTGAGTCATCAGAGAGCCGCGCTCTGATTGGCTGAGAGGCGTCGGCTTCACGCGTCGCTGAAAATGACCCGCGGGGGGGCACCGGGAGGTACTGGGAGGGAC
>NW_024366839.1:0-972 GCF_014805655.1 Passer montanus | reverse complement strand
CCCCGCGCCCCACGGCCGCCACGGGACCCTCCTGCCCGCGCTGCCGCTTCCTCTGTGCCGCCCTTCCCCCACTGCCCCTCCCACATCCTCTCCCCTCCCGCCTCCGGCCGCTCCCCGAATCCACTCTGGGCTCCCATTTCCCACATTTTTAACCCTTTCCCGCCCATTTTCAATTATTTTCTCACCATCCCCAGCCCCCTCGGGCTCAGTTTTGGGGTCCCCCCTCCCCTTTTCCCCCTTCTCCGCCCCGGCCCAGCGCCTCCCGCCCCCCGCTCACCCGAGAGCTCGGCGCCCGCAGCCGGGGGCGCTGCCAGCAGCACCAGTGCCACCAGTGCCACCAGTGCGGCCGCAGCTGCCGCCCCTCGCCCCGCGGCCAGCGCCGGCCCGCTGAGCGCCATCGCCGGACGAACCGCGCCGCTCTGCCAGAACCAGCCCGCAGCGCCGCGGGGTCACTAGGGACGCGCTCGCTGATTGGTCGGGCGTGGTTTTTGGCCGCGCTTTGATTGGCTGTGCGGTTTTTTGGCCGCGCTTTCATTGGCCGAGGCGTTTTCTGCGCGCTCCGATTCGCCGGGTCCGTTCGGAGCCCCTTTTCCAGACCCTCTACCCGGCAACTAATGAGTCACCAGCCCGCCCCTCTCTGATTGGTCGGAATTTCTCAGGGAGCTCGCTTTTTGAAACCTCTACCCGGCAACACATGACGCCTCACCCGCGCCGCGCTCCCATTGGCCGAGCGCTTTTTGGGGTGCTTCTCCCCCTCTCCCAGTCCCCCCAGTTCGGCGGCGCTTTACTGGGAGCAGCAGCGACCGTTCCCGGTGTCCCGGAGCCATGGACGGAGCGCGGAGCCTCCCCCGGCTGCTGCCGCTGCTGGCCCTGGCCCTGCCCGCGGCTTTGGGGGTCGAAGGTGGGGTTTGGGGGGTCCTGGGCTTTGGGGGTCGCTGGCACGTTGGGAATGCTGGGCATGAAGGGGTTAAA
>NW_024366838.1:335152-351354 GCF_014805655.1 Passer montanus | reverse complement strand
CCTCACAATAGCAGCTGCTCTGGGCTGCTTGTGCCCAGCAACCCAGCCTTCAGTACAGCTGAGGCAAAAGCAAAGCCTGGAAAGTTCTCCTCAGTCATAAAGCAGCAGAAAAAAAGCCTTACAGACCATAAGCCGGTGCTCAAGGCATCCCAGGGCAACGGCGAAAATGTGCCAGCCCAAGCGGCATCCACAAAATCCAAGCAAACGTGATTTGTGCTCCCAAAGGCTCCCACTAAAAGCAAGTCTGCTTCTTCTGGCTGGCATCTTAGCTGCTTCTGAAAAGCCTAACTTCTTCAATGACCTTCAGGGTGCAAAAGAAGCAAAGGAAATACATTTCCAGGAGTATCGCAGTGTGCAGCTCCTTCTTGAGCACCTAGGTGCACGCTGACCTTTGCTCTGACTGGGTTCGGAGCCTGACCTCCCTTTGTGGCAGGGAGACGCCGGCTTAGCTCTTGACGCAAAGCTCCTCTGGTCCTGCTTGCTGTTTCTCTGGCAACGGAAAGTCTCAGAGCATCCAGAAGAGCCGTGCAGTGATTGCTGGGCTGCCACACTTGTCTTGTGTTGGAGATCTGGCAGCAGCCTGCAGCCCACTGCTCTGCAATGGCCGGCAGATGCCCAGCCCAAAGGAGGCCCCTTTGGAACAGTGCCGAGCTGCAGTCTGACAGATGTTTGCCCAGGCTCCATGCTGCCTTGCAGAAACGTGGATAGCCACATCCCAGTAAAAATGAGATGCAGTCATTCCCTCCTCTGTCAAAGTCTTGAGGCAGACCCAGGGAGCGTCTTGAAAGCGGAATAAAAGTTCTCGGTGGGAGGGGGAAAAAGGTGCACGCAACTCCTCTGGAAATCAGCCCCGTCCACCCGTGGAATAATGATCCCTGGCTTCGCTTGCTTTCCTGGTGACTCGGCACAGACACGTCCTCCGCTGGTGGACAGCTTGCTGCACAGTGTCTTTGCGGAGGTTTACAATGTGCTCTTCAGGCTTCAGATTTTCATCATTGGCTTGCACTTCCACCACTTGGAACATCGGAAGAGCACATTTGAGTGGGAAATAGGTTTGCCTTAGCATCCCAAGACATGTCAGCTATTTTTAATTGTGAGCAGAATTTACAGAATTAGCGGTTACTTGAATATATCCCAGGATTTTCTTGCCAACTTTGTCACAGTAGTGCAGGGTGACTTTTTAACCGAACAGTTTGAAAACCAGGGATTTCCCACCAAAATGGATTTTCTCAAACTTCTATGAATTAACCTCCGATTTGTGAGCCAGGTTTCCTTACAGCTTTTTGATCATCTCACAGATCCTCTCATTTCCCCTACTTTGGCCTTAAGCATTAAATAAACTGCCCGTTTTTGAAATGTATCTGAAATGCAACTGTTTCTGCTATTTTGTATAACTTTTCCTTAATGAGATGGAAATACTCATTTGCACTCTTTTTTATAGCATACTTCATAATTGCAGGATGGAAAATAGACCACAGGAATATCTCCCAGCAATAGAAAATATGTAGAGTAACATTATGAAGATTCTCTGGCAATATTTATTTTATGCTTTTTATATAACTTTATTAAATTTATACTTCTGAGTATAAATGTTACCTAGCAGGATTTCAGCTCAAGTATAGCAATTGTTTTTCAGCAGTCTAATTTTTCTGTAAGACTGGACAAGGAAAATAATAGTTTAGGAAAATTAGTTTACCACGTATATGTGTAGTACTCTCATGTCTGGCTTATTCTTGAAAAGGTCTGAAATGGCTCCTTCTCATTGACTGAGCCCACAAGAAACTTAGTTTTTATTGGAAAGAAAGTAATCTGATCCATTAAATTGCAAAATGACATCTGAAACACCATTTCAAGGTACTATGTACTTCTAGGATCAACAGCTACAGGGTAGATGCCTGCTATGGATGGGTCCCTCAGAATTAAAATCAAGTATCCTTGGGAATCTGGAGTTTGTTTCCAGAGATATCATAGTCAAATGTCACACCTTGAAACATAGCTTCATCAAGTTCAAAATAAAATTCTTCCATATATGTGCAATTCACAGATGAGGAGGAAGGGAGGGAATGTGCTGGAAGATTCTGAGAGGAGGAAAAAAATACTAAAAAACTACCCACCCTTGTCCATTATTCCACCTGAGTGAACTCCTTGCTGTTCAGTTATTAGATTTATATTACAAAATGATCAGCCACTGTATTAAAGTTTAAAGAGTTAACTTAACAGTTATGTTCCCTCCTTCCTATACCACTGCTCTGGGGATGGGGCACATTGTCACTAATTTCTAATGCAGTAGAGGAATATATTACTTCAAGTGGATTCTGTCCAAGAATACAATGTGGGCTATTCTAAGTAGTAATTAAAGTTGCAAGAACTGAGAAATTTCTCAGAACCCTATTTTTCCACTGTTTTTTGATTCTTGGTCCATACATTCCTTTGACAAGCCTGATTGTACCAGGGACTAAATTTTCAAATGCACTCATGTTTCAGTATATCCAACCCTCTCAGTTGCTGAGGGTTGGACATTTATACATTTACTCAGACCACTGGTGCTGGAGGATTGCCCCAAGCATCTTCTGTAAGCAAGACGTGGGAAGGTGTCTGAGTGACCAAAAAGTTTACAGTATTCCATATCCACCTGTGCCCAAATACTACTACTGTGTGTTTAAGGTGCAGCAGCACAGGAGGACCCAGAATCGCGGGGCAGGTGGAGGTGATGCCGCTCCCTTCAACAAGGTTGGAGTACCCAGACAGAACACCCATTTTGCCCTTTGGCTTACATTCTCACCTCTTGCCTTACTTGTTTCTTGGCTTTTGCCTTAGAGCTGAGGAAGACTGGGCCCTTTTGGGCCCTCTTTTGCCTGATGTCATTTTGCCAAATGCAGAGTGGTGTTCAGCATGGGTTTTTCTAGGCTCAGAAGAGTAGCAACTTGACAAAGCTGCATCTCCCAACAAGAAACTGCTTCACAATGACCTTTTCAAATCCTACGGTGAATTTTGAGTCATCCCGGGGCTAGGCCACCCCATGTCAGTGCCAACAGACAATTTTTCCCCCCGGCCACAGGCACAGCTCAGGGGACAGCAGCGCCAGTGCTGCTGGAGTCTGGTAGGCAGCAGGAGGAAGTGGCTGGTGGCAGTGTGACCCCACACATGCTGGCTCTTCTCATCTGCCACTAGAATTTCTCTGTAAGTTCCAGCCTTCCTGGGAGGGTTTGCTGCCACCCTTTCCCTTTGTCTCTCTGACCACATGGCCGCCTATGAAAGCCGCTGTCTTGAAGGAAAGGTCAGACACCATTTTCGCCTTTGCTTCCCTATGGCAGGTGCCATCTTGGAAGGGGTATTTCAACCATTTGGGGTTTCTTCTTTTTCGGAGGGGGGGTGGGGGTTGTGAGATTTAGCAATTCTGTATCTAGTGATTCTTTACTAGGGATTATTGCCCGTTTCAATTTTTCTTTTTAGTAAACTGCTATTTTTTTACTTATATCCACTTGTATTTAGTTTCTCCTTGTTGGTGGAAAGGGATTGGTTAAAACAAAGGGGGAGAACTCATTTTAGAGTGTTCCCCTTTAAACTGCCTTAGGTGATACTGATTCCTGAAGATGCTGTGGAATTCAGTGGCCCCAGGTTTCATCGCTTCATCTGAAGTGATGATGAGAGTCCCTGAGGGCTGCAGGGCTCAGGCAGGTCCCTGCCTTGGCCTGTCGTTGGACTGAAGAGAATCCTGGGGACTTGGGGCCCGTCTCTTTTGAGCATGCCAGGGCCTCTGGGGTGAGCAGGCCCTGACCTGTCCGGGAGTGGAGGGGCTGTGGCTACAGCTCTGAGCAGATGGACCTGCCACCACTGCCCTCCCTGGCTCTTCCTCGGGTTGGTCCCACTCTGTGGGGACAGGCACAAATGGTGGGGAGATGCAACTTCCATGGACAGCACCCTCTGATGTACCAGCTTCCTTGTCCATGTTGGAGCTTGTAAGGCTGCTAGCAGAAATTCCCGCGTAGGAGCTGCTGGAGCTGGAGCTGTTGGAGCTGGAGCTGGCAGACCTGGTGCTGGCTAAAGGTCTGTGGGATTCCTCCTCATCAGCATGGGAGTGCAGCAGCCTCTGAGCTTCCTCACTGCACTGGCCCACAATGACATTAATGAAGTCATGAACCAGTTGTGCTGTGTCTTCCCCGAGGCAGTTCTGCAGTCTCAGGACCAAGGTCTCCACATCCAGACCATAGACACAGAGATCATTCAGGATGATGCTCTCCACAGCCTGTACCAGCCACCACTTGCCCCGGAATTTTCTTTGCAGCCTTTGGCACAGCCAGGGCAGCACAGGGTTCAGGAGATGCTGTTGTTGTTGGAAAAGTTCTGCCCATATTTCAGGCAGGATGTCGGCCATGGGCTCTGGCCCTGCACTTGCCTGCTCAGGTAGGGATAGATTCTCCTGTGAAGAAGGAGGAGATACCACAGGGTCATGGCAGCCATTTTCCCTCATCACTGGGGCCACTGTCAACTCTCCAGGAGTTCCTTCTGCCTGGTTGCTGGCTTCTGGTGACTCACGGGAGGGAGTGATGACACACCGTGTTCCTCCTGCCTGGCTGCTGGCTTCTGGTGACTCACTGGAGGGAGTGATGACACACTGTAGATAGTCCCATTCATTCTGCTCAGAGAACCTGATAGATCTTACCAGTGTTCTACAGAGTGGGCACGATGGATTTCTCTGTGCCCATCGCAGGATGCAGCCCAGGCAGAACTGGTGGTGACAAGGCAGAGCAGAAGCCATATCATTCTGAGTGCCCTGGCAGATAGGGCAACTCCAGTTTGTTCCTGTGGCCATTTCTGTGCCCTGCAGCACGCCAGGCAGAGCTGAGGACCAGGAGCTGCTTCCCCTTGCTGGTATCACACAGAGCAGTGTGTGACTACGTGAGAGCCTTCCTGATTGTCCAACGGAGGGGAAGAAGAAATGCCAAGCCCCGTCAAGAAGGAAACCATCTTGGATGCCTGAACCCAATCACCCACCCCAATTTAGGGGGATGATTTCCTGCACAGCCAACCTTCACTGCTGCAAACACCTGTGGTGCCCATGTGACTAAGCCAGGCAGGGCCAGGGAAACAGTAGTGATGGCTCCAGGATGGGCACCAAGAGCTACCAAAGAGAGCCCCCAGTACACCACCCAGCACTGCAAGAAGCCTGACTACATCCTCCAGACCTTGCTCAGCAAGCAGGAGCCAAGCCTGGAGCCAGACAGGCTCAGGTTCTGCCAGTGCACAAATACAATTAGCGAGAGATGTGATGTCACAATCCATCCCCTGATGATGTTACAATCTGACACTGGGGATGTCACCTGCTACCACTCAGTGATGGCATCATAGGATGCTCTCCCTCTGTAGATGCATGGGGGTGCCGGGAGAAAAATAAAGGAACAACTGTTGACCAATGAACACCTTGTCAACTAGACCATAGCACCAATTGCTACATCCAGCTGTTTCTTGAACACCTCCAGGGATGGTGGCTCCACCATTTCCCTGAGCAGTCTCTTCCAATGTTTAACAACCAATTCCATTAAGAAATTCTTCCTGATGTTCAACCTGAACTTAACCTGGAACAGCTTGATGCTATGTCCTCTTGTCCTGTCACTGGTAGCTTGGGAGAACTCAGCCCTACCTTACTACAGTCTCCTTTCAGTTAGTTGTAGAGAGCAATGAGAGAGACTCTGACACCTTATCATGTCTGGCTAACCCAGTGGCCTTCTACAATGAAATGACTGCATCAGTGGAAAAGGGAAGAGTCACAGAAGTCATCTACCTAGACTTTTTTTAGGCTACTGACAAAGTCTTCTGCAGTATTCTTGCAGCTAAATTGGAGACAGATGAGATTAATGAATAAAGTAGTCAATCGATAAGCAATTTGCTGGATGGCCTCATTGAAATAGTTACAGTCAATGTTCAAGTGGAAATCAGTAGCATGATCTGTATTCCTGTGAATAAGAAATAGGAAAATAAGTAGCATCCAGGACTCACTGGAAGATGTTAGAAAGAATAACTCTCTTAAAGCATGAAGTATTGATTTAGAATTTGAACTTGTCCTCAGCTTTCCAAATCACAAAATTTCTTGAGATTTAGGATTTGCACTCTACTAGTGTAACTTTGTTGTAACTTTGTCAATGTAAAATCCAGTCCCTCATAAATTCTGTGGAGGCAACTGCCCTGACCTGGTAAAGGGCCTCCACTTACAACATCTAAACTTTAACAGCTGAAGGCTGAAAATTTGTTTTTCATAAGCTCCTAAATTACTGCTAATCTCTGTAATTACTCTCTAGTTGCTAACATCAGTTGCTTCTTACCTGCCTATTAGAGAAAAATTAAACCACAAAAAACCCCATAATTCATTGTTCTGCTGTTACATGGCTCCCAGCAGAAGGGCATAAACTAAAGTTTACCTAGCCTGGAACTAAAAGTTCTACCACTGGCATAAACAGGCAGATGTCTCTTTATGCACAAAATTACTCTACAAAACAAATTTTAAAAAAACTATATCAAAATCAGCCAAAGCAAAAATTAATATATACAGATCACAGATATAGAACAATTGTGTTAAATGAAAAAGATTTTTTTGCTGGATTTAGGGTTTTTAAAAAAATGTTTCTGAGAGAAAGTAAAGGTACTTTACATCACTGAACAACTGGGCCTGAGGTTAAAAACAAATGTGAAAAAGCTAGATTTTACTGAAATTTCATTCTGATCAGCAGGAATTTGGAATAGTTTATACAGCAGTTAAGTAGGATTTAATATCTGATTAGCATCAAGACTGCATGTTCATCTCAAAAGGAAAATTTCTAATTGAATTTGTTTGAAAAGTACTGAAATACATGATTTTGGAATGCTATGAGTGACTACATCTGTCATACCCATTTGGAAATGGGATCGCCCCCTCATGACATGGAATACCTTGGGAGGCCAAGACTAAGTTTTTTTCTGTCCAAAGTTAAACAATTATTTGGACTGTCCCAAATATTTCAATGTTGAAACAAAATTCTTTTTTCCTCCAGAGGAAGTGCAAAACAAATTGTTGTAGGTGACTCCCTTCTGAGGGAAAAGAAGGGCCCAATATGCCAGCTGGACCCATCCCACAGGGAAGTCTGCTGCCTCCCTGGTGCTCTGGGAAGGCACAGGAGTAATACCTGAGAAAATCCCTGATGTAAGAAAATCCCTGATCCGATACAACCCTCTGACTATTAGCCTCCATTATTTGTCCAAGTGAAGAGATTAAAGGACAATCAAAATTACTTCAGGGCATTGGGGCTTTTGGTCAAAAGAGTAGGTTTTATTCTCCTGCATTCCTTCGGTACCAGCACCAAATACTGAAAGGAGCAGGAAAAGCAGCCTGATTAATACATGGCCTAAAGGCTGCTGCCAAAGGTGGAATTTTGGATTTTATTACCATGGGGTAGATAACACAGCACCAGGCCTTGCTGGTGACAGGCAGCATCCATCTATCTTGGAGAGGGAAAAAGATTATGGCCCATGAGTTGCCATAGCTAATTGAGAGGACTTTAAACTACGTTTGATAGGGAAAGGGGATACGGCACAGAACAGCACTCTTAGGAAAGTGACTGTTCCACTATACTAAGAACTGATGAGGCCACATCTTGAGTACTGTGTTCAGTTTTGGACTCCTCACTTCCAAAAAGCAAAATGAAGTGCGGGAGTGTTTCCAAAGAAGGGCAACAGAGCTGATGAAGTCATGTCGTATGAGAAGGTTGTAGTGAGGTTTGTATTGTCCTCTTCTGTCATGTCTCAAGTGAAAGGACTACAAGAAATTACCTTAAGTTGCACCAGGGGAGGATGGACTTAGATATTAGAAAATTTCTTTTTACTGAAAGAGGACTCAGATATTGGAATAAGTTGCCCAGCAAGATGCTGTAATCACCTCTGGAAGTATTCAGGAGGCATCTGGATGTGACTTGGGAATATGGTGTAAGAATGGTTATAGTGTCGCTCTGTTGATGATTAGACTAGATGACCTTGAAAGTTTCTTCCACCCTGAATGATTCTGGATGATTCTGTGTAATTTACAAGAAAACTACATTTGTAATCACAAGAAAAAAAACACTACTGAGAAATACTTCATCTGTTCCAGCAAGATTTTAAGTTTCTCAAGTGGAGCACTGGTATGGAGTTCAGGCTAAGCATGAGAGCCTTTGCACTCAAAGATGCCTTTTCTGGCTAGGACCAGCAGAGACCACAAGGTCAGCTGGTATCACTGCAGAGCTGGGCTTTGGAGTGGGTCAATCCCTCCTCTAGTTTCTGGCACTTTGCTTTTTCCTGGGGTGATAGTGGTGGCTACCCTCTGGGCCGTGGATTTGCTATCGTTCTTGCCTGTGTGAGGCTATTGGCTAGGTGAGCTGACCTCCTCTGGGAATGCATTCTTGCCATCCAGGGCCTGTGGGCTGAGTCACATCTACAGATGGCTTGGGTGTCACTACCAGAGTGGCCCTGGGGCTCACAGCAGCCCACCTGATCAGTAAAGCCAACAAGGGTCAATGGCCATGAGGATGCAGCATGGCAGTCACACCTATTTCATTATGGTGTTTGCTGCTTGCTAAAAATACAGGTCAAAAAGCCACAACTTTTTCAGTGCATCCCATACACTAGTATTCTCTGTGTTCAGAGAATACCTACCTGTGGTAGGTATTTTTAAGAAATATCAGGAAAAACCATGACATGCTTAATATGGCTTTTCCTTTCCTTCATCAACTGCATTTAATATTTTTTCTGGCTCTCTAAATAGTATCAACCACAATATAAACTGAATGCATATGGAAACAAAGTTTCCAAAGTTTCAAAGAATATTGCATATATAACCTTCTTTCTATGTTTTGGGGTTTTTTCATTTTTTTTCATTTTGGTTAGTTTTGGGTTTGGTTTTGCTTTGGTTTCATTTTAGGGTTTTATTTCATTTATTTGAAATATAACTGTTGTGTTCATATGAACACTGCTTTTGGTATTACCTACTTTTCCTATCCATAATCTGCTATATCATTCCCTTTCTTCCTCCTTTCCTCTTAAAATACTAATTTTTATATTAATGCATAGGGGTTTCTTTTTTCCTATTCGGAAACTGAACACTAACTGCATTAAGGAAACTTTACTGTCTGAGCTTTCAGGAATCACTCTTGGCAGCCACACTCCCACCACCAGAGACTTTCACTTCTGAGATCAAAGCCCCTTTGCTGGTAAACAGATATAGTACTAGGCATTATTGGAGTTTTCTTCATCTTGTATGAGGAATGCCTAGCCAATCTTTCACTCATGACTCCTCTATAAGCATGACTCTGGTGTTTTTTCAGAACTTCTTCCATTGTCCTGTCTGCATGAGAAAGCACTACTACTACTCTGATGGGACTTGCAGGGCTGGAGGAGTCCAGAGCCTGGGGACCTGCTCTCTAGGGCATTACTGTCACACCCATGGACACCAACTTCTGACATGCTGTGCTGGTCTGAATACCATGGAGGTGGACATTGTGATGTTATAGGGTAGTGGAAGTGGATCACTGGCAGTGGACTATGACATGTTGGCTGTCTCCTTGTGTCCCTTACTGTGTATCTTTGGATGCTGCTAGAGCCTAGCCTAGTCTGGATTATGCCTGGACTCCTGTTGAACATGTCCACGAGGTCTGGAGGATTAAGCCAGGCTTTTTCCAGTGCTGCATGCTGCCATTGACAGCTCTCAGAGCCCTCAATAGTGTTTTCCCAGCCTGCCAGGCTCAGGCAGCTCGGCACTGCAGAGGTGAGTTGTGCAGGGAAATGTCCCTCTGGGGTGGCCATAGAATGAGTGCTCAGGCTTGGGGAACTGGGAGAGTCCTTCTTGAGGGGCCTGAGCATTTCATCCTCGCCCTTCCCAGGACAACTCATGACAACAGCATGCCCATTTTGCAGAGTGTGGCACCTTTTGGGAGCACCAGTGCCAGTGATGGGGAGCATCTTCTCATTCTTTATTCAATCCAGACTGCCAAACGTCATAGACAGGGCCACAGAAACAGAGTGGAACTGCCCCATCTGCCATGATGTTCAAGATGACCTCACTTACGTGATGCCCTGTCTCCATCAGTTCTGCCTGGCTTGCATTATGCGTTGGGCAGAGATGCAAAGAGTGTGCCCACTCTGCAGAGAACTGATAGAGGCTGTCAGGTTTTCTGTGCAGACAGACAGCTATATAGACTGTGTCTTCACAAGTTCTGAAGAGTCAGTAAATGCCAGTAGCTGGACAGGAATAACTCTAGGACAGCTGGTTAAAAACAGCCCCTTTGTGGAGTTCCCTTCTCGTGCTCGACGGGAGATACTACACACAGCAGGGCATGGGAGTGCACAAACAGAGCCCGTGGGTGGCCTCCTGCCTAGAGTGTGGGCAGAACTTTTCCAAAGAGAAGAGCACCTCCTGGACCCTGTGGTGCCCTGGCTGCGCCAAGAACTGGAGGCAAAGTATGGGGTCAGGTGGTGGATGGCAAGGATAGCAGAGAGCATTGTCCTGCATGCCGTGTCCCTGTGTGGTCCAGCTAGGAATGTCTTGGTCCACGTGCTGCAGGACTTTCTTGAGGAACATACAGAACCTCTGATCCATGGCCTCATCAGCATCATTGTGAATGAGTGCACACAAGAGGCCCAAAGGCTGCTACGATCCTGTGGTGTCTCACAGAACAATCCTGTATCCATTTCCAGCAGATTTCAGACAGATACTACCGCTTCCCACCCAACCCCTGCCAGCAGCTCTGCAGACTCCAGTGAGGAGCACCAATCCAGCACATTGGAAGTGGTCCTCCACACCCTCCACCCATCTGCTCCCATCCCTGCAGAGCAGGAGGAGCTGAGGGAGGAGGCAGTGGCAGAGGAACCTGCCAGGGAGGAGGCCAATAGCACTGTGGGCATCTCCCCCAGCCCTCAGGAGGAAAATCCTCCTGCCCCACAGGCAGTCCCTGCCAGCAGCCCTGCAGGGTCCAGCATGGAGGACCAACCCAGCATATTAGAAGTTGTCCTCCACACGCTCCACCCATCTGCTCCTGTCCCTGCAGAGCAGGAGGAGCCGGAGCTGGCAGCAGTGGCAGGTCCTTCTGCCCAAGGCGAAAGCCACAGTCCCTTCACTCCCAGCCAGAGTAGAGACCACTTGCACAGGCAGCCTCAGCGTTCCAGAAGGAGGAGGGCTGCCAGCCGCCTGGACTATCCCCAGCCCTGCAAGAGGCCACCTGATCAGCAGCAGTAGCAGGGCTGTAGTAAGTCTTTATTAAAGAAAAAATAAATAAACTGCTATATCCCTGATAAATCTCTGGGTGCTTTCACTCCCTTCTCTTACTATCTTTCCCCGACCCTGTGCACTCCCATCAGCCAAGGGCCCTGGAGATCCAGGATGATGTTGGAGTGCCTCCTCCCACAGGAATTCCTACTGCAGCCACAGCAACAGAAGAGTTTCCCAAAAAGCCTGGAAAAGGAGTATTTCATTTGCAAAGAAGAATGTGCAAAATCAAGGCTGCTTGTGCCTGTGACCAGGTGGCACGACCATGTTGCTCCATGCATTGCATTTCATCTGCAATTGAGGGGACAGAAGGGGCCCTGCAGCTACCTGGTCAGAAAGGTTTCTGGGACAATAGGCCAGGGAGCTTCAGAGCATAACTTCTCTGCATCCAAACACCACCCTATAGGGATAACCAGAGCTCTGTGACTGGTCATAGAACACTCTCAGAGATTATTTACTCTGGCAAAAGAGAATGGTAGTTTTGAGGCTCCTTGAAGAGCTGCACTTTTCATGAAGGAATGTTTTCCATTGAAGACTGTCTTAAGCTGAGCCCCTGATTGATCCTCAGGAACAGTCCAATGACCTTCTTGGTAAAAAGCTTTTTCATGTCATAAAGAGAGAAACTTTTAAAAGAGAAAAAGAGAAAAAGGAATTTTTTTGCTAGGTAAATTACAGCCTCAGAAGAAGAAAGCTGTGATCAGAATCACTAGGTTGGAAGAGACCTTTAAGATCATCAAGTCCAACCCATGCCCTAACACCTCAATTAAATTGTGGCACTGCGTGCCACATCCAATCTTTTTTTAAACACATCCAGGGATGGTGACTCTGCCACTTCCCTGGGAAGACAATTCTAGTACTTTATCACCCCTTCTGTAAAAATCTGTTTCAGGAAGGATACAGAAGCACTAACAGAAGCATATACAACTAAGGCAGACATGTCTAGCATGTCAATTTACTATTGTCTCCAAAACAAAAATGATGCCCCTAATCTATTTTATGCACACAGTGAGGAACTAGAATACAAAACAAAAATGATGCCTCTAATCTATTTTATGCACACAGTGAGGAACTAGAATACTCAGATATTGGAATCTCAGGTATTGGAATACTGGAAGCTCTACAGAACGGGTTAGATTTCACAGAAACTCCATGGGCTCAAGTGAAAATCACCTAGGAAACCAAGAAAAGGAAAGCATTCATTTTCCTCTATCAATGCAGATTGCTTAAGAAGAAACACAGATGAGGCAGTAAGCTTGACATCACGTAAGCATGTTTGTAAAGAGGGGTTTCCAATTCATGGTAGGGTGACAGCAATAAGTAGAGTAACTTTTCAAGTCAATTAGGCTAGATCATGAAAGCGCTACTCCTAAACCCAGCTGTCTTGGCAGGCAGTCCACCCAATGGAGAAACTTTAGAGCAGGAAGGTTCACTTCTAGGGATAGTCAGTGGAGACAGTTAAGCAATTGCAGAAGGGTGAGCTGCGGTGCAGAAAAAAACAAACCACCTGTCTACTGACTACTCCACAGCTCTGGACATACGCTTTGTTCAGAAGCATTAAGGTGACCTCAAAGGACACATTTTCAAAGACCTTTGAGATCTGCAGCATTCAAAATGTGGTGTTCAAACCAATTGCTTAAATATCCTCAAAAAATAGGATTTTCAGTGAAAGTAGAACTTAACTGATATTCCATTACTTTTTCTTGTATTTTATTTTCACATTATATTTAGAAGCATAGGTAGTAGCTCCAGATAAATATTATATTATCCCTACTGAATGGAAGCGTGTTTTGCACGCTCAGAGGCAACATAACACCTTGATGCTAACACAAACAGGGAGCATGCCATTCCTCTTTGCTAGAGGAATGCAAACTGTCATCACCCCCTTCCTGCCAGAGCTGGCTAAAAGGTTTCATGGGGTCTTACAGCCAGTGCTTGGAGTAAACAAAAAGGGAACAACTGTAGGACCCACTATGACTTAACAGAAGTCAACATTATCTGCATATGAATAAATGGGACAAATTCCGGCTTAGATGTAGTGTTTAGAGAAAACAAACCAAAAATGATTACAGAAAATTCTCTCACAGTGTAAGATTTCTTCTGATAATACTTTTTACTTAATAAAACTCCAAATTTTTGGATAACATGAACATAACTTCACTGAATTTGAACATGTATGTTTCTGTATGTTTAAGGAGAAATAAACATCATTGCCATGTACTCTCACTATTAAAAATACAAAAGTTGAAATTTACTAGCCATACACCGATGTCTTTGTGATTATGACACAAATAGACCAGCTGACAAGTCTAGTCAGAGTACACAAAATTACTAACAGTGATTGCCTGTGTTATAAATGTTACTTCCCTCTGTTAGAGAAAATACTTAAAAAATAATCCAGGTTAAACCAGATTAAAGAATAACATTAAAGAATTAAGTTATTAGATGAACCATGTAGACAGTGATAAAGGAGAGCAAGTCAGCATGTCTAAAATAACTTCACTTCTGTAAAAACGTAGGAATGGAAAAACATGCTACTTTCCTGATTGGAAATTCCAGTGGTTCACTTGGAGCAACTGTATGAGCAGCAATATACCTCTCGCTATCAAGACAAGTCAGCTTATTTCTTATGGCTCTGTTTTTTCTTATGTATATATTTTCAGGCTTAAGTATGAACTTTCCCCACCTGCTGAACAAGAGGCTGGAAAGAAACACCAGGGCAAGGGACCTGGGGGTCCTGGTTGATGGTGAGTGGGATATGAGCCAGCAGTGCCCTGGCAACGGAGGACCAAGCGTGTCCTGGGGGAATCAGGCACAGCATCGACAGCCAGGCAAGGGAGGGGATTGTTCCAATCTGCTCCGTGCAGGGCGTCTTCACCTTGAGGCAATTTTGGGCACCACAAAAATATGTTAAACTGTTAAAGGCTGTCCAAGGAGGGCCATCAAGGCGTGTGAAGGGTCTTAAGGAGAAACCTTATGAAAAGTGACTGAAGCAACTTGGTTTGTTCAGCCTGGAGAAAAGGAGTCTGAGGGGAGACCTCACCACAGTCTACAATTTCCTTGTGAGGAGAAGAGGAGGGACAGGCACTGATCTCATCTCTGTAGTGACCAGTGACACTGCCCAAGGGAATGGCTGGTGTTCTGTTAGGGACTTAAGTTATATACTAGAAAAAGATTCTTCACACAAAGGGTGTGAAGCGGTCACAGCATGAAGCTTAACAGAGCTCAAGGAGTATTTGGACAATATGTTCAAGCACATGGTGTGACTCTTACAGATATTGTGTGCAAGGTCAGGAGTTGGACTCAATGATCCTTGTGGGTCCTTCCAACTCAGGATATTCTGTGATTCTGTGAATTTTTTTATTGGTAAAGAGCACTCTAAATACTGAATATTTTTGTTTAAAATAAATAAATAAACCAAGAGATGCAATAAGGTTGCAACTCCAAAAGTCACTTCTGCACCCTTCTCTGAAAAGGAGCGATGGCTGTTATCTAAGCAAATGACCCTTTCCAACATGCCTTATTTTCCTAAACTATCAAAAGCTACATTTTTTATATTTCTTGAAGTCATGTCCAGACAAGCCAAACAGGTGTAAAATTGCTTTGGCTGAGCTGGAGAGTAGAACACATGGTTGAAATAAATTCCTGAGCCTCCTTCCTTGGAGAGCATCAAGTGGAGAAGGACAGACCATGGAAATGGCAAGATTTTCCGGGGAAACCAAGGAGGAAGAGTACTGGGTGAGAGTGGGTAGGGAGCGGGGAGAGAGGAAAGATATGAAAACTGCCGGGTAAAGATTCCTCTGCCCCTGTCTCAGACATGGCATGGGCAAGCACCCAGGCAAGCTCATGCACATACAAGACACACGTCGTGCCGTCTGCCAAACCGTCCTCTCGCCGGGCTGGGCGCCAACGACGCGAAATGCAATCCAATGGCGTCCCGCACTCTCCTCACAGTAAAGAGTTATTTTAAAACTCTACGCATAGTGCTCGGTAGCAACAGCGACCAGGGATAAAAGGGTGAAGGAGAAGGGCAAGGGAGGGAGCACAAGAACAAGAGGAGGGGTAAACCCTACCAAAGCTGTTGCAAAACGGTTGCAGCAGCTTCAGCGGGGAGACCCGGCACGGGAAGGATGGCTCAGGGGCCGGGGGAGTCGGGGACGGCGTCCGAGCTCCGGCGAAGCACCTTGCGCCGGGCTCGGCGCTCGCTGCTAGGGTGGCCCCGGCCCCGCCTGCCGCTGAGGGCGCGACCAGGGCCGCTGTTCCCCGCAGGGGAGCGGAGCGGAGCCCGCACGGGAGGCGAGGCGGCGGCAGCGCCGCAGGAAGTCAGCGTCCGAGGGGGCTGGCACGGGGGCGACGGTGGGGCGGCCCCGCCCGGCCCGGCCCGGCCCGCCGTCCGCAGCTGTCGCCCGCCGAGAGCAGCCGCCGGTACCCCCCGAGTCGCCGCCGATGGTGCTGCCGGGGTCCTGCTGCCCTCTCCCGGGTCTCGTCTCGCTGCCCCAGGCAGGGCCCCTCCGCCCGGGCGCGCCGCCGCGCCGCCGCCCGTGCCGCCCGTGCCCTCTGCTGCTCTTCCGCTCGCTGCTCGGGCTGGGGCTGCTGCAGACCGGCCTGGGCTGCGCCCTCGTGGCTCTGTGCTTCGGGGCGCTGTCGCTGAGCAGCGCCCCGCAGGTGAAGAACGCGTGTCCCCTCTGGGCCGGCTCCTCGGTAAGTGACGGCCGCGGGCCGGGACACGCCATGCTGGGGTCCGGCCGGGAGTGCTCGGCACCTGCGGGGCTGGCTGTCCCGAGGGATGCACGATCCCGCTCCTCCGCCATCGCTTGGAAACAGCCTCCGGCTAACGGGGTGACGGCTTTTTGCTGATAGCTTGTAGGACCCCAGCGGGGTTACAAACGTCGAGACAAGCAAATAGTGGATTTATTTCCTGACGTGCATTTGTGGGGGGGGG